>NC_085138.1:288717696-288974335 GCF_035046485.1 Aedes albopictus | reverse complement strand
GGAATGTTCGGGAATGTTCCTGTGTATTCATTTAGATACCTTCAACGTTACAATTTTCGAACCTTAAGTATGGAAGCCTCTCGAACTTTCTAGAACTTTCTATCGGAAGCATTTGTCTCTCCAAAGGCACTTTCCAGAAAAATACGGAATGGTCGAGAATATTCCTTTTCCCATTTTGGATACTATATAAAGGAGCACACGCCCCACAGATACATCAGTATTTATTGAACCGGCAAACGTTCAAGTTGTGTGCCTCAAAGTAAAAGTGTGATAAAGTTTAAAAATTGAAAGTGTATCAAGTGCAAAAGCGTTTAAGTGAACAAGTTAAGGTGCAAGTTCAGAAAAAAGGATAGTGAGAAAGGACTCAACTGTGTGTTAAAAATAAAAGTGATTGTAATTCACCAAACATGGAGTCACCGACTTCTAAGAAAAGGCGCTTGAACAGAGAGCGGCAACGAAATTGTCGTGCCCGCTGTAGCCCTGCTGAAATTCGATTGTGCTACCGGATGTCAAAACAAATTCAGCGTTTACGTGAAACTCCTGATCAAAAGCGAAAACGTCAGTTAGCAAATGCAGTGTCCCATAGGCTACATCGAATGCAAGAAAATGATATTCTATCACAGAATCGAAGACTGTACGATAGAGAAATGCATACCCTTCGCCGTAGCTTGGAAACTGTTGAACAGACGCAGGCTCGACGGTACAGGCAAACCGTTTATCGAAATGCTTCTTTAGATCAGCAACGGGCATCTGTGAATCGGCAAGTTACCTTCTCTACTGAACTCCTTCGACATGATTGTGGACCAATGAATAGTATGTGTCAGTTCTGTGGTTCTAGAAATTTTGCCAAAGAACTCCCTGCTGACAAGAAATTTAATTCATGTTGTCATAAAGGGAAAGTTAAATTGCCCACACCCGTAGACGTCAACGGCAATGTGCTGCAGTATCCTACATTTTTGACGTCACTTCTAACTGATCCGAATAACCCCCATCATAAGAATTTCAGAAAGCATATTCGATCGTATAACTCAGCCATGTCATTTGCTTCAATGGGCGCTCAAATAGTTGATGCTCCTGGCAATGGGCCGTATGCTTTCAGGATTCATGGTACTATACATCATCGTACAACGCATATCAACCCACCATTAGGAGAAACGAGAAAATTCGCTCAGCTGTATGTCGTCGACAGCTCACAAGCATCGGAGCAGAGGATTGTTGCGAGAGAAAACGAGGGCTGTTGTTTGGAAGTAATTAGAGCAATTGACCGATTTTTTCGTATACATAATCGTCTTGCTACGTCGTACCAAATGCTTCGGGAGATTGAAGAACGAGAACGATTGAAATCAATAGTTAACAAACAAGCAATACCAGTTGTTAACATGGTAATACGTCGTGACCGTCAATCTGATCAAAGGCGGTATAATCTCCCAAATTCGAATGAAATCGCGATGGTGTTTGTAGACGAAGATGGAGAGCCTCCATTTGAACGTGATATTAGAATTTATCCAAGAAATCCACGCGATGAGGCTCAACAATTTGTCAACATCAATATCTTAAGCCCCAATCTTGATCCCATGACGTATGCAATCTTTTATCCCTACGGTGAACCAGGCTGGCAACCGAATTGGCAATGTGATTCTTATCCAGGTAAGCCAACATATTTTCTCATTTATCTACTCACTTTTTCAATTCATACTATTTTATTTTTTAGGTGCATCACTAGGAAGCAGATCGAAGGTTAGCATGCTTCAATACAAGGTCGCACAAACAGCAATACGTGATACATTTAATCCAATCATTAGTGCTGGAAAACTTACTCAACAGTGGATCGTAGATTCATACCTACAAGTTGAAGCCAACAATTTGAACTTTGTTCGATGCAAGCAGAACAAATTACGGGCAGAACTATATCAAGGACTAGCGGATCATGTTGCGAATGCTGCTGAGATTGCTGGGTTGCAAGCAGGAGTTCCGGTAATATTACCATCATCCTTTGAAGGATCTCCGCGGAACATGCGGGAGCGGCTCCAGGATGCTATGGCAATATTTGGAAAGCATGGTCCACCTGATCTTTTCATCACATTTACAGCGAATCCAAACTGGGATGAGATTAAGCATAATTTGAGAAGCTTTGAAGCAGCGTGCGATCGACCAGATTTGGTAGCTAGAGTGTTCAGGTTGAAGCTCAAGGCACTGATGGGGGACGTAACGGTTAATCATGTTTTGGGAAAATGCGTTGCTTATATATATACAATAGAGTTTCAAAAACGAGGCCTTCCACATGCACACATACTGATAGTATTAGATGAAACCGACAAGTTCAAGACTTCACAGCGTATAGATGAAGTTGTATGTGCTGAAATACCCGATCGTGAGCAAGATCCAATCCTGTTCGAAGCAGTTACAAAGTTTATGATACATGGTCCTTGCGGTTCCAATAATCTGTCAGCCCCGTGCATGGAGAATGGAGAATGTAAAAAACAATTTCCAAAACAACTTCAAACGCAAACAGCTACTAATGCAAATGGTTATCCACTGTACCGCCGTCGTGATATAACGGTTGTGATTGATAATCGAGATTTAGATAATCGTTATGTTGTACCGTATAACAAATATTGTTTACTAAAGTACAATGCCCATATCAATACCGAGGTGTGCACATCACTTAAAGCTGTTAAGTATATCTATAAGTATGTGTACAAAGGATTTGATTGTGCAAATGTTGTTGTTGGGACTGGAGATAACCAAAGAATGATACATGATGAAATTGCTACTTATCTCAATGCACGATATGTCAGCGCACCGGAAGCAATGTGGAGATTGCTTGAGTTTCCCATGCATGACAGATCACACGCGGTCATTCGACTTCCTGTACATTTGCCGAACCAACAACAAATCATTTTTGAGCCAGGAAATGAACAGGAAGCTCTTGATCAAGCACTGAATCGCAGCACAAAACTTCTTGCGTGGTTTCAACTAAACCAAGAGGACCCAACTGCCAATCAGTATCATTACACAGAAATCCCAAAACATTACGTCTTCAATCACAGTTCATGGAAACGTCGACAACGGGGAGCCAGGATTGTTGCAAGGATGTATACTGTTGGACTTCAAGATTACGAACGGTTTTGTTTACGACTTTTGCTGCTTCATGTGTCAGGAGCCATAAGTTTTGAACACCTTCGTACCATCAATGGTATCGTGTACCCAACATTTAAGGAAGCAGCAATCCAATTGAACCTCCTTTCTTCAGATGCAGAATGGGAGAAATGTTTAGATGAAGCAGTGATTTTTCTCATGCCTTCACAAATTCGACAGACATTCGCGTTAATTTGTGTGTTCTGCTCGCCAAGTAATGCTTTAGCATTATGGGAAAAGTATGTATCTCATATGTGCTTAGATTTTTCAAGGCATAATGATCATCAGACTGCTGTTAATCTGGCTCTCCATGATCTACAAGGAAATCTCAACCAGCACGGAATGAAGTGCTCTTCTTTCGGCTTACCTGAACCTATTGATTTTGTTAACAATATTCACGAAGAGCCTGTGAATACAGAGCTAGAACTTGCGGAAGCACAACGGAAAATATCTACTCTTAACGACTTTCAACTAAATGCCTTTACAAAAATTATGTGTGGTGTTGATGAATCCAGAAGCCAAAAATTATTCTACCTCAATGGTCCTGGTGGCTCAGGAAAAACCTATTTATACAACACATTGATCAGCTTTATAAAAAGTCGTGGACAAATCGTTCTTTCCTACGCTACAACTGGGATAGCTGCAACCCTTATTAAAGGAGGTCAAACAGTACATCGAGGATTCAAGCTACCAGTTCCTATCACTGAAACATCAGTATCAAAGATCAGGCAAGGCTCTAAAGAAGGTGAGGATATAAAGAAATCAGTTCTCATTATCATAGATGAAATAACCATGCTACCAAAGCAAGGACTTCGCTGTATTGATATGCTTCTACGTGATCTGGTCAACCCAGAATTGCCCTTTGGTGGCAAAGCTATTGTGATTGGAGGCGACTGGCGCCAAACACTTCCTGTCATTCCTAAGGGACAACGAGCGGAAATCGTAGAAGCATGCCTAAAATCAAGTCCACTATGGGCACTATTTGAGACGATATCTTTGGTTTGCAACATGCGCTGCGTGGATAATACAGGTTTCAATCAATGGTTGCTTGATATAGGCGATAGCAATTTGTCGCAAGACGAAGGTTTGTACGCTGATTCAGTTAAGATTCCACAGAACATGATTGAACGAACAAACTTGATTGAAACAGTATTTGGAAGAAACATGAACAGCCTCACTCCAGCGGAACTGTCCAAGCGTGTGATTTTAGCTCCAACTAACAAAGACATTCTACAAATCAATCAAAAAATAATTGATAATCAAGAAGGGACCGCGAAGATTTACTACAGCACTGATTCTTTAGAAAGTGAGGATGCAAATGATGTGAATGCATATCCTGTGGAGTACCTGTACACACTTAATCCATCGGGTGTCCCACCTCATGTATTGTGCTTGAAAAAGGGCACGATAGTAATGCTGTTGCGTAATCTTAACCCCAGGATAGGTTTATGCAATGGAACAAGAATGATGGTACGGGAACTTCACGAGTCCTTCGTCGTTTGTGAAATCATGTCTGAATCTCACAATGGAGATACTGTGTGTATTCCACGAATTGACTTTGCACCCAGCGATTCAAATTATCCATTTATCTTGAGGAGGCGTCAATATCCCATCATACCAGCTTTTGCAATGACGATCAATAAGGCACAAGGACAAACATTTGAACGCGTTGGAATTCACTTAAGTAGTCCTGTGTTTTCCCATGGGCAGTTGTATGTTGCTTTATCACGTACAAGGTATCCTGATTTTATAAAGCTCTACATTGAAAACATGGAGGGACAAGGAATCAATGAAAATGGACATTGGTTTACAAGAAACATAGTTTTTAAAGAGGTGTTTTCAAATTAGGACTTTTTATATTTCACCGTTCAAACTATATGTAAGCATTGACCCAATTAACGTGTAAAGCATATTCGATAAATAAAATAATTTAAAAAGTAAGACAAGTCAAAACTTATTTTATTTTTGAACCTAAACAAACCCCTTTTACCTTCGAACTTAATTGGTTCTGCTTTGATTAGACTTGCGCGAATTCAGATGATGTGCCAAACCTGTCAGTTGCCACAGGCTTCTTTGCGCGCGCAGTTTATGGCGTAATTTTCTCTATGATTTTCACGGATACGCATAGTATGAGCTTTTAGAAGTTAAAATGAGCTATGTAAAATAATGTATATGTGAGTCAAATCTTTGAATGATATATTGGCTGAAGACTAAAAACGTCGAATTGAAGCAAACGTGGCTAGCCACGTCGGGCCACCTAGTTTTACTATAAAAAAGCAGTTTCACAAAGGTTTCGTTCATTAAATCCAAGTCTAGGATATCATATTGAAGTTATACAGGGATTTCTAACCTTATATTGTATCTAGTATTCATACCAAGCATGAATGTTTGACAGTGTATCTCATTGCGTCACGACACACAGTTAAGGAAAAATCGATTTTTTTTTCAATGTTTAAGAATATCTATATGAACTCAATAACAGGATAGCCAAATAACAGCAGATTACGAAACACCATTCGTGCGCAGAAACTATTTAAATCAAAAATGTTTGTTCGAACATTTCGTGAGGTCGGTCAAGCCGATCAATGATATCCCGCTGATCAAAGATACCCCGTTTTACGGTACCGAAAACGCCTAAATATATGCTCGGCATGTTCTAATGAACATATCAATTTTACACCCCAAGTTCTCCATACAAACTTCGGTCATAAACTGTGAAGGCCCGGTTCAATATTTTTCAAAAATTCTTTCACTATGACACTTCTAGGGTCCCAAACCGCTGCACTTTAGTTTCTCATGCCACAACACCAAATTTTGTAAAATTTTGTCGAGCAGTATTATCTAAGGTACAAAGATGGGATATATTCAATTATGCAGCTGGAAGAGGTAGGCTAGTTGTGGAAGGCGAAAGAGTGTTTCCAATCATCTATTGCTGATTGGTGTGAAGACGGTGCATGAACACGGTAAAAAAAAACCACGTACCGTGATTTCGGGTGAAATTGATCGAGAAGAGGTCCATTTTTATTCGTTAAAAATAACGCTTTAAACTTTATACAATTAGTGAAAAATGGCCACGAAGCGGTGTAGCACCGCCGCAAAAACGAAAACGACATTACTTTACTTCTGTTTTATTGTAATCTTTTATTCAGCTTTTCTGATGAGCTTCACTAAACCTCGAAAGAAATAAACAAATAATTCGGTACGGATCACAAGCGTTCGGGGGTTTCTTGTTAAAAGTTGGTAATTTTTGCTGATTCTTGGTATGAAGCTTCAAAGTTTCAAACATTGAAGCGAAAAGAAGACAGTTTAAAAATTTTAATAATGACAAACAATACAATTTGACATAAATTAAGTAAGACGATAATGCCCAAGCCTTCGCGACCCACCAAAAATCAACCCGCGACCCATCAGTGGGTCGCGACCCATAGTTTGAGAAACGCTGTCATAGACACTTCCAAACTTATGTTACCGTAGCTGTATCACACATGTAATGAATATTCGAATGAATGTTTATAGCTGCCAAGTGTTCGCTCAACCCAATTTCGTCATCAAAAGTTCTATAAATATTGTAATTTATGCATAAAATTGCACTTTTTCGGAAGTGCAATATTGATACACATAATTAGTGAGAAAATTGAATACTTTTAGGCGTTTTCTTTCGATTTATTAAACTTTAAACTTAAATGATTAAAAATTTAGTAAACTTGTAACAGTTTTGCATAGCTTTTCGCATTCTAGGGTGGTTAAGTTACATTTCACTGACTGACCAATTTCACCCAGAAAGTAAAATTTTTGATTTTTTATTTAAAATGATATTTATTAATGAAATGATTTGCAATAAAAGTTTCAACCTCGTTGACTGATGAAAACCATGGTCGTACTTGTTTTAAAGCATTGAATTTAACCATATCGACAAACATTCAAAAATTAGACGCGGAAAACTGCGAAAAGTGATCAATTTCACCCGAAATCACGGTAGTTTGAATCAACACGATTGTCGAACTGAACAATTAGTTGTTTGAAAATGTAGTTTTGTGGTTTAATTGACAACGAACCGGTAAATCGGTTGTTTCTATCATTATTTAAATATACAAAACAATTATTATTTTGAGTCGAAAACTTTATTATTTCTACAAACAGTTTGATTTGTATTTGCCAAAATACGTTTTTTTTGCCTTTCTCGTACACTAGGTGTACTGGAAAGACTATATGTTCACTCCAAAAATGACTTTTTGATAGAAGGCCCGGAGGGTCGAGTCACATATACCATTCAACTCAGCTCGACGAATTGAGGTGATGTCTGTGTGTGTGTATGTGTATGTGTACAAAAAAACTCACATCACTTTTGACGTTGAATAACGTCCTTCGGCAACATATAGGGGTGTAACTTCAGAAAACCGAAAATTTGAGCATGTAACGAAAAGTGGTTAGAGTTTGACCGCTAATAACTCTGCCATTTCTTGATGGATTTTCAAAATTTTTGCATGAATTGATCACAAATTTATCTACGCATCGAATCTATCTAAGGTTACTATTGATTTTCAACAACAAACTATTGAAAATTTGGGAAAAGTGAACCCATGTTTTATCCAGCCAATCACGTTCGAGCGCAGTTTTGGACTTTTCCGTCGAGCGCCTTCCCCTCTTCCTTCATTCTTCATCAACACCTCGAGGAGAACGCATCGGCAGAGAGCTGTGCAGTTTGCTCCGTTTGCGTTTTCATTTCAGTGTTCTTTGACTAGCCGAGCGCGGTGGTCGTTGCCTCTTCGCGCGCGGCAGCTCGTTTTCCGGATCAGAGACGGAGGAGCACAGCTCGGTTTGCATTTTCGCTCATCATTCTCTTCTCACGCTGTCGACCGCGGTGAGCGGACGGACGCACCGACGACAACCGTGCAGCAGCGGCGGTGGTGGAATAATTTATCATTTCCCCAGTACGGAAGCGAATGGGCGCCGACGACACGGCAGCAACGCGGTTTGGTTTTGTGAAATCAAAATTAAATAGCCCTTATTAGGGCTATAATTCTAAATTCCACGTAAGAGTTGATTCGAATTCCTGCAATCATTTTGAAACCTACTTCGAGAGCACCGTCAGCAACCATCTAGAAGCAGCCGCGGCGGTGGCTCATTCGCATTTTCCCAGTGCGGTAGCGGATGGCCATGGCAACAACTGGGAATA
The DNA here is from genome assembly GCF_035046485.1 of Aedes albopictus. Lineage (NCBI taxonomy): Eukaryota > Metazoa > Arthropoda > Insecta > Diptera > Culicidae > Aedes > Aedes albopictus. The sequence continues at coordinate 288,966,021 of NC_085138.1, read as the reverse complement.
TTTTATCCGCTTGATGTAGAATCTATTCTATATTCAAGATACGGTAACACAAGCCTAAACTTATGCGCGCACCATAAATCTGCTTGAAATTTCTACAACTTTGAAAAATGGCAGGTTTGCTGAAAAATGAAAACTGTTAACCAGCGTTGCCAAATTTCAATAAGAATTTCAAATACCGTAATCCGGGGTATCATTGATCAGCGGGGTAACATTGATCGTCTTGACCCACCCCTTGAAATCTTCAAACAAGCATTTTACATTGAATCAGTTTCTACTATGGAATGGTATATCGTAATCTGCTATCATTTAGCTATTAAATGACATGCAATTCATGAAAATTGAATTTCATAAACATTGAATTAAATCGATTTTTCCATAACTGTGTTTCGTAACGCAATGAGTTACACTGTCAAACATTCATGCTTGGCGTGAATACTAGATATAATATGAGGTTCGAAATCACTGTATTACTTCAATATGATATCCTAGAGTTGGATTTAATAAACGAAACTTTCATGAAAATGCTATTTTTCAGTAAAATTTACGATTTATTAAAAGTCGACTATCAATTCCTTAAGCCATTGCCTACCTTTAGGCGTTATTCGTGGTTTAGAGGAATTTAATCCTAAAATAACTTAAAAAGTACATTATTTGTAAGAATTTAGACAACATATTCGAAATCAGCGACCCCGAATTTAGTAAGTAAGTGTATTTTCAACACAAATGAACATTGATCACTGATATGATCAATGTTACCCCAAATCAACACAATCAAAAATTAGATTTAAAAACCCTTTTAAACATGTTTTAAAGTTTTACAATACTTTTTCGAGTGGCTTAACACAAACTCAGAGGGCCAGTACTTCTTTTAAAAATATAAAATATGTAACATTTGCTTTAACAAGAGAATTATTTAAGAAAGATCGAAAATTCTGATCAATGTTACCCCGGATTACGGTATCTGTAATCTTTAGACATTTTGGTCGAAAATACATGACTTTTGTACTATATACTGCCATTCCTTACTAAACATTATAATATTGGTTCATCCTAAGCCTACCTACTGATTTGGCAATGGCCAATAATAATCATTTAAGTATATTTTATTATTCCGCTACAATAAATTATTGCAGATAAATTTGTATGGCATCGTTGAATTTTACTCCCCTCACATCTAACCAATCACGTTCGAGAGGGGAAACCAGGCCATTGTGCCGTATAAAAGCAAACTGCTTCTTCTCATCTTCCATCATTCTTTCTTGACCCGTCGAGGGGATCACATAGAAGGAAAGGAGAGCTAGCCAGTTTATCCGTTTGCGTTTTCCATCAGTATGCTTTGACAAGCCGAGCGCGGTGGTTGTCGGCCGTTACGCTCTCCTAAGCATCGTTGTACCTGGCGCCAGTGGAGCAATCAGCCAGTTTAAACTGGTGCGCAGCAACAACGAGGGCTTGCTTTTGCTCCGAGTTTGCGCAGCATCGCCATCGCAAAACCCCCATCGAAGTCAACGCCACCGATGCCGTTCTGGATTTGGTTGGCATAACTACCGATTTTCACCCCATGCAATAATTGAACGATTATTGTACAACAAATAAAATTAAACAGCCATTCTAAGGGCTTCAAAAATGTTCCCCACAAGAGTGACCCGAATAATTTTCCTAGACGACGCGCCAGGTCACAAATGTGTCAAAACCAGTTAAGTCCAAAACCATAGCATAAACTTTGCAAACGGAGTAGTGGAAATATATTAGATTCTTGTAACATCCTTGATATATCCCAGCCAAATTTCAATGTGTGTTGTCTCCGCAAAAATTGAACACTTCTATGCCCATTTTTGCCACACAATCTAGAAGAAAACTGTACGATATCTGAAAATTCTAGTTATTTAATTAACTATTGGTAAATTCAGTTCACCAATTAGCAAAAGCTTGATGATTTGCATTTTGAATGATCTGTTGGATTGCATCAGTTTAAATTCTTATAAAATGAACGGTTACAAAGACAATTCTGTTATAGGTAAAGATTATTAAATAGTTTTGATAAATTCGTTTATGGAAATATGTTAAAACCAACTACTTCGCAGGTCAAGTCTTGTCGCGTCCATTCAAAATTTCAAAAACCAGCAAAAGCATTGATATTGTGGGAGAGTTTCTGAAATCTGCATCAATCTGGCGTCAAACACTGCTCAAAAAACAACTCAAAGAGGATTATTGAAGGATTTGACATTTACTCGAAATGTGAGGTATGGAACCTAGAGATGCTATGCGGTGCACTATCAATCACCGTCTACAATAAAACTAAATTAAGTCAAAATGTCGCATCACAGTCTTTAGCAATGTCAATTACAGCATTCAATAATTGAAAGTAATGCATAACCGGACGTTATTCAACGTCAGACTTGCGGTCGTGTCTAGTATACAACCCCTCCAACTTTTTGGCAGTAAACACCAACCGATTTTGATGACCAACGGTTCATTCGACGCGGAATCTGGTCCCATTGTTTCCTATTGAAAATGCTTCGGATCGGTCCAGCCGTTCCAGAGTTATGGCCATTAAGGTGTTCCGGACCAGTACCCTTTGAAGGGGCCTTACATAATAATGTAACAAACACATACAAGCGACACATGAAACTGCGGCATTTTCGATTACCTAATAAACAGTTAGCAAGAAAACAGTCTCAGACCATATCCGAACCGGTAGTGTTCCGGAACCGGTTCCGGATGTCCCACTGGAAGTGGCCAAATATAAAAGTGATCCAAAACTATGCATGCGACACATCAAATCGCGGCTTTTTCGATTACGTGATGAACAGTTAGCAAGAAAATAGTCTGAGACCATATCTGAACCGGTTCCGGATTTTCAGCTGGAAATGGTAAGGGGCCGTTCATAAACCACGTAGACTTTTTGGGGGGAGGGGGGGGGGGGTCTGGCCAAAGTCTACGCTCCATACAAATTTCAAATTTTTTGTATGGACAAAAGTCTACGAGGGGGGAGGGGGGGGTCTGAGATGGCCAAATTTTGGTCTACGTGGTTTATGAACAGCCCCTAAAATATAAAAGTGATTCAAACCCATGCATGCGACACATCAAACAACGGCATTTTCGATAACTTGATGAACAGTTAACAAGAAAACAATCTCAGACCATATCTGAACCGGTAGTGTTCCGGAACCGGTTCCTAGTGTCCCGCCGGAAGTGGTCAAATATAAAAGTGAACCAAATCTATGCATGCAACATATCAAAGCGGGGCTTTTTTGATAACCTATTGAAAGCTGGCAAGAAAATAGTCTCAGACCATATCTGAACCGGTAGTGTTCTGGAACCGGTTCCTGGTGTCCCGCCGGAAGTGGCGTAATATAAAGATTAACCAAACCCATGCATGCGACATATCGAAGCGCGGTTTTTTTTGATAATGATAGGTTGGCATAAAAAAGACTTAGACCATATCTGAACCGGTAGTGTTTCGGAACCGATTCCAGGTGTCCCGCCGGAAATGGCCGTATATAAAAGTGAACAAAACTTATGCATGCGGCACATCAAATCATGTCTTTTCCGACAACTTGATGACCGCTTATCACGGAAGTAGGCTAAGACCACATTAGGGACTGCCAGTAGTGCCGGAGCTAGTTCCGGGTTTTACTCCAAAAGCGGCTAAATATAAAATTGAACCAAACCCATGCATGCGACACAGCAAAGCGCGGCTTTTTTGATAACCTAATAAACGTTAGCAAGCAAATAGGATCAGACAATTTAAGAGAGTACCGGTAGTGTTCCGCAACCGGTTCCGGGCCGGAAGTGAAACCAAACCCAAGCATTGAGGTATCGTGGCTTTTTAGGTAACATGATGAACAGTTGCAAAAAAATAGATGCAACCCATATCACTGTGTTACGGAACCAATTCCGGGTGTCCCGCCAGAAATGGTTAAATGTAAAAGAGATCCAATACATGCGACATATCAATGACTTATTCAGTAACATGATAAACGGTTAGCCAGTACATAATCTCAGACCATATTTGAGAGAACCGGTAGTGTTCCAGAACTGGTGATAAGACGAGCAAGCCGCCGGAAGTGGTAAAATATAGAAGGGAACCAAACCATAGCGGCGTTTTTTTATGAACGATCAACAAGAAAATAGTCTCAGGCCACATCTAGAACTAGTAATAGTATTTCGGAATCGGTTGCGGGTGTTCCATCGAAAGTGATTAAATAGAAGTGAACCAAATTCGTGCATGCGACACCTAAAGTCGCAGCTTTTTCAAAAATTTGCCAAGCGGTTAGCAAGAAAATAGCGTCAGACCACATTAATATTCGGCTTTTTAGGTAACCCGATGAACAGTTGACAAGAACATAGTCTCAGTCAATATGTGAGACAACCGGAATCGGTTCCAGGTGTCCCGCCGTAAGTGGCCAAACGTAAAATTGAACAAAACCCATGTAAGCTGCGCATCAAATAGCGGAATTATAAAAGTGATCAAAATGAATGTTAAAGCGATAAATCAAATCGTGGCTTTTTTGATAGCCTGTAAACTTTGGGTAAGATTATAAGCGAAGAAATGGTCAAAGCCTTCATATATGCAAGAGAACAAAACCGTGACCAAGGCGATCTCATCAAATCACACCATTTCAGATTTCTGCGGTGTAAATATATGCAACGCCCGTTCGCTCGTTGCAACGCTTTTTAGTTGCAAGTCCACTAATTGCAAAATTTGACAAGTATTTGCAATTAAAAAGCAAGCAAGTGTCAAATGTGTGCTGTCGGTCATGCTGTGAGTGCATTTCGATGCACTTTAGTGTCAGAATGACGTTGCAATTAGCGAATGGCGTTCGCTCGTTGCAATGTAAACATGTTGCAACGAGCGAACAGGCGCTGTAGTAGGATGGAACAACGTGGAAAAAATATAATTTGATCGCATCAACACCGAATAAAGTTGTTTCAATCTTCAATCTCCTTTTGCTTCTAAAATTATTGCTCACAATTTGGGTGCGGCTGGTTGAGCCCTTGCTCTTCTCATTGCGTTTGAAATTTGAATTGAAAATTTCCATTTTCTGCATTTTTTCGTAAGGAGGTCAAATTTCACATGAATCGTGTTACCAATGATACTAAAATATAGCCTAAAGTGTGCTAAAACTTTGTCGAGGATCACAAAGTGATCTGTGATTGTGAATAAAGTCAATCTTTTTCATGCATTAGCTGACGCTCACCCCGCTGCCGTAGTGAAAAGAAAGGGGTCATAATGACCCCTAATGCACGATTAGGGGTGAGATGGTCAAGCAGTCAACTGAGAGGTCTGATATTTTTTAATTATGTTCTGTTGTACGGAATAGGGTCTTGTACCATTTGGGCAGGTGTACCTATTTTGGGCACTTGCCGCTATAACTAAGTCAATTTCAAACGGATTGATTTGAGTTTTTGTACAAAGTTAGATACTGTACGTGCCTAATTCTATACAAAAATTCAAATCAATCCGTTTGCAATTGACTTAGTTATACAGTAAGGACCCGATTTTGTCATCCCCATTTTGCGACAAACTTTTTGCTCTCATACCGTCACATTTTATGCAATTTATTAATTTCTATCATCAAACTACTGCTCAGATGCAGAACATAGAGGGATAAAAAGTTTGAAAAACTGTTACAGTTTTTGAATAGAGCAATAAATGTGTTCCGAAAAGGGGCTGACAAAATCGGGTCACTTATGTAGCGGCAAGTGCCCAAAATAGGTACACCTGCCCAAATAGTACAAAACCCGAAAAGTTTCCCAAATCGATGAAAGCAAAAATTGTTGCTTTTTGAAAGTTAAAATTGTGCTTTTCTATATAAAATGATTCAGGAACATTTTGGCTAACGTCGACGGAAAGATCACGAGTACATTTTCGACGAGAAAGGCACTATCACCACAGGGTGAATTAATCTGTTTTTTTTTTTAAGATAAACTGAGAAAATAGGTATTGGTGATCATGTCTTAAGCACCTACAAATCGGCTTTTAGTAGTTTGACGCCTAATATCGCCGACAAACTACACTGCCAGCTTGACCCACATATTATAATAATAGATTGCGAGATGGCCTCCATGAACGCTAAAACAGGCTTTTCCTAATCCATGGATGCTATTTCCACTTGAACCAAAATATGTTTGGAAAAAGTCATACACTTCTATTTTTTTTATAAAAAGGTTGTTGCGTTGGCATTTTAACCACCCAAAGACATTCCTGAACTAGTTCCTTAAGCATTTTAAGAGCTTGGGAACAATTGCACACAGTCAATGGATGCCTTCATGGATTACGTTGCAGAATATTATGTGAACGGACGTAGAGCTCAGAGTAAAAATTCAAACAATGCTCCCACTTTTCCACTGGAAATGTGGTGAAATGTTCGAAAACGTGAAAAGCAGTCTGATGCAAACGTTGAAAAATATTAAAGGTTGACATTCTAAGTGAAATACTCTTCTGAATTGTGTCAATCCATCGTTTTATTCCGTGTATGCATGAGCAGCTTCAATTAGAAGAGCGGAATTCAAGAACAGACATTGTCAAAGCTCTGCTAGGTCGGATATCGAAATTTGGTGTACGTGGTTCCTGGACTGCCCCATACTACTTCAACGTTTGTTTGTGTATGATGTCTTGTGTAGCAACGTGGATGCTGTTGATAAGGATAAATGTTGCACCTGCTCTATCATTTGTTTTGTATATATAGGATGCTTCTAAACCAATGTTAATCGTTCGATATCACTTACTTCAAAACATCCGCGAGTACTTTCGGTTTGTCAATTTTACAGAATATAAAGACAACTGTAAATTTCAGCGATATTTAATATTGTTACATATTGGATACATTTCTTGTGCAAATGCTGTTGCTTCGAACTTGTATCCTATACACTAATCCGAATATTCCCATCATCTACCGTCATTATGTATCATTCCACGTGCATTTAGTATAACATCTATAATGCTTGAACGTAACCCGCATATGTATTCCAACCCAGCCTCAAAGATCAATGAGAAAAGAAGGAAAACCAGTAGCTCATGCCAATCCGGGACAGGAAAAAAGGGAGTTTAGCGTCCAATTCTGGACTATTTATTTATTTGCCATCCATTCATGTGACAATATTTCTCAGCATTAACATTGTTGATATGCGGCAATTTATGGGATGTAAGCGGGTTTTAATTTGAGATATGAATAGATAATAATTTCAACGGGGAACATTGGTGGATTTATGCCACGCTCGGCGGCAATGCTGGCAGGAGGGGTGGGCACATTTTTCCCATAACTGTTTTCCATACTGCTGCGAATGGAGATGGCGACTGGGATCGGTGGTATTTAGCTCTGGTGTGTCCCATTGACTCATAAATCTACAAATGGAAGAATGGCAAGTGAATTCCTTTCTAAATGCCGCTGAACATTATGAACTTTTTCGTGTGGTCTAATTGAGACTTGAGATATTTGAGGGTAGCTTTATTTTAGACTTATTAACGTTCAATTATTTTTTATACATAAACCAGAAACCTCTTGAAACATTCGTTATCCTACGGCACGTGTCTGTAATTCCTGCACCGAAGCTAAATGGATCACCTCAATTCAGCAAATACCAAACTCAGACAGACAAACTCGATTGAGAAATCAAAATCCACGACACCTGATTCCACCGACGTGCTAATTAAGTGTTGTTTAGCTTGCAATTTTCCCGGCAGGAGCCCACGGCGGCGGCCACCATTCAGAGAATTAATCATATCTCAGCGCCAATCGGCCTAACAGCTAGCTACAGAAGAGGTATCCATCGGGTCTAAGTTGATACCGCGGAGGAAAAGAAATTGTGAGACCCTCTGCCATCGTGTTGCGAACGAGCGGATCGACCAACGAACTAAGGCGTTCGTTCGACCAATCCAGTTTTCATGCTGAGAAAAATAATTTATCGAAATCAAGACCTAATCTAGTGCAACGGTTGCAGCTATCCGAACTGGATTTTGTTCGGTGAATGAATGGGGTGAAGACGTATTTCTGCCTTACAAAAGGTAATTCGTTTAGGCAAACATTATATTTGAAAGTTATTTAAGCCAAGAGTGTGATTAGATAAAAACCACAATTTTGCCATCTAAAAATGGTCGCTAGTGGGATTATTTTAATTAAATTGAGCAATTTCCAAATTAAAGGATCACATTATGACTAACACCTTCATAGTTGCTTAGTAAATAGTGTTTACGTAAATAGATGAAGTGCAGATCTAAAAATATCTTCTCGGATCCATTCTTCCGGATCTCACTCAATTGTGCATTAATTGCCCTGGATTGTCGTAATAACAAATCGATTACCGATCGCCAGACGATAATTAGATTAAACGCCATTATTCCATTATTACGATATAACTCGCCATGCACCTGTAGCCGTTCCCTTGCACCGCTAGGAACGTCTGGAAAGACCACCATCGTCTACACACAGTGGATCTTGCCCACAGTATTATGATAGCTTTGTCAATAGACTCTCAATTGTTGCACAATCTATCTACCCCATCTCGTTCCGGATCAGCATCGTCGCCATCCAGCGGAAGATTATCATTTCATCCCACCATGTAGCGTTCCGCGATCTCTAATCGATTGTTTGATTCTGTTCGTCCATAGCCCAAGCTGAGCTGGTCGTAGCTTCTATAATTCTAGTTTTCCGTCCGCACGCCGACCGCCCTAAACACCCCACCCCGACGATTATGATCGAAAACCCACAAAGAGAATGGCAATTGTTCTCCTTTCGCAAAACGGTGGAACGCAATTGCAAGCAATTTGTTCGCGCACATGTCACATTCCGTCTCGACACGCCATCCGCCACCGGCGGGGTAGGGGCTACAGATGTCCGTGGTCCGTGGCAAGATTGGTCCATCTCCCACCGAGTGCGCGGTCTTTCGAAGATTGCCATCGTCGTCGCTGATCGGTCGTGGTCAGCGGCACATGCACCGTCGCGCTTTGTTTGCCATTCAGTTGGAATCCGTTGCTTTGATTTATTTTAAATTGAGTTATGAAAATAGTTTTATTGATCGGCTCTCAATTGCTATGATTATCTCTTCAAAGCACAATCGGGAGATGTCTGCGAGAATGGCCTTCCAATCGATTTAAAATTATCGGCTGTCATCGGTGTCTATGGTTTGTTTGCAGCAAACTATACGCTTTGTATGGATGCTTTCTTCAACTCCTTCAATCTACAAGCCTGGCGTGTAGAATCCTGGGTTCAATTCTGCATCGAAAAAGGTTCAAATAATTTACATTGGAAATAACGATTTTTACAGTACCTTTACAAGGTATCCAATAGCACACTCAGCGAATATTTTTGTAATACCCAGTTGTAAAATTCAACTTGCTCAAAATTGATAGATCTATAACTTTCCCGAAGAATGTATACAGTTATTCTTGCAAATAAAAAAGTTTGGTTAAGAATTTCTTTGAAAATAAGGACCACCCTAATTTTCATGCACATTTGAAAGAGGACCTTATTTTTAGAAGACCATATTTGTCTAAAAAATCATTTGAAGGCGCTGCATGCAACTTTCCTCGTAAAACTGGTTCGTGGACCATTGTGCAGTGCGTAGTAAGTCGGTGAGTAGTAGACGTGTACAAATCGGTTTCAGTTCTGATAGCCACCCGTTTTCGCACCGTGCGTTCACATCATCGTTGGTAAAATACCAGCTCATCTCTGCTCCGGTGGTTGGTAGTAGTACTTCATATAGCTAACAAAATACAGAGAAGCAAATAAATGACAACATCATTTGTAGTTACTCATTTTATTGTATTCAATTGTACGAAAGTTCTAGAATGATGATGATTCTTCAAGTGTTTTGTTTGAATTTATTAATCCATGGAGAAATTTCTGGAGTAATCCCTGAAAAATTTCTTGAGGAATCTCTGATGGAATCCCTGGAGAGATCCTTGAAGGAATCCCTGAAGAAACGCCTGGAAGAATCCTTGGTAGAACTCCTTGAAGGAAACACTGGAGATATCCTTGAATGAATTTATTGATGATGAGTCGACTCCATGACAGTACTTCTGAAGAAATCCCTGAAAGCATTTCTAAAATTATCTTCGTAGGAACTGCCAGGGGAATCCCAGAATTCTCAGGATAATGCCCAGGTTAATCCTAGAAGGAATTCCCGGGAAAATCCCGAAAGGAATTCACGGAGAAATTCCGAAAGGAAATGCCGGGAAAATCCGGAAGACATGCCCTGGAAAAATCTCTGAATTCATTTCTGAGGATAACTTTGTAGGTACTGCCGGGGGAATTCCAGAAGGAATTCCAGAGGAAATCCCGAAAGGAACTTCTGCGGACTCCCGGAAGGAATTGTCGAGGGAATCCCGGAAGGAATTTCCGGGGGAATCCAGGAAGGAATTCCCGGGGGAACCCGTCTAGAAAATTATATCAAGTTTATATCATATTATGTTATGATTTTATAATATTTCTCTATAACATATATTGTTATAGACTAGATGCAGGATGATGTTAAAATAACTAAAATTGTAACAAAAAGTGCACTGCTCTAATCAAGATTATAACCTATTTTGTTACAATCATATCAAAATTATAACAAAATGTGATATAATTTTTTGCCTCAGAATTACTAGTTTCTATCAAAATTTGATACAATTTTGTAATTGTAAATTAAACGATAATACAATGAATTATCAAACACCATTTAAAACATAATGTGATATAATTGAGTTATAGTACTTTGAAAACACCAAGGATGTTGAACAATATTATATCAGAATGAGTTATAAATATCACGGTTTGTTAGGATCGATTATGATATATTTTTATTATAATTTTCTAGTCGGGAATCCCAGATGTAATTCCCGGGGGAATCTCGGAAGGAATTTCCGGGGGAATCCTAGAATAATCCCGGGAGCTATTCGCGGGGAATCCTGGGAGTAATTCCCGAATAATCCCGGATGGAGTTCTCGCTGGAATCCCGAATCGAATTATCGGGGGAATCCCGGATGGAAAGACCTGGTAAAGGCCGTTCACACCAAAATCCGGACAACGTATTTATCCTGTTTCTTAGTCAAATTACCACGGAATGGGATGAAACTTTCTATGCTGAAGACTGATACATAGAGTAATGCGGGGCAAAAGTTCGCACCTAACAGACTTCATAAAATAGCTATCAAACGAAAAGAAAATAATATCGTTTTTCTTCGTTAAACGGGTCCCTATCATGTAACCTTCAAAACGTAGTACTAGATTTTTTCACGTTCTATTCGTAGTTTTAGTAATACAATTTTTAATACAAATACTCCAATGCGAACTTTTGCCCCATAGTGGGGGCAAAAGTTCGCATTATGCGGGGCAAAAGTTCGCACCTTGAACAGCGTAGTTTATTAGTGTGTTGTTCATTTATTTCATGGTAATTCATGTTCGTCCTTTCACTCTAGCCGTGAAATCTGTTTCTTTCTGTTCTTAGCATTACGGCCCAACTGGAATACGACCTGGTGTTCAGCTTTGGTTTACAATGTATTTTATGAAGACTTCCACAACTATTAACTTGAAGCTGTCCTTTCCAGCATTACTGAAGCTATCAAAATACATTGTGGGGTAATCAAAGAGATACGTGTTGCACAAAATACTTGAAAAAAAAAATCAAATATGCTGCAAAACTATTGAACGGGACCGTAATCGAATCTTATCTCCGTCAGAATAGTGATGAATTATAACTGTGAATTTACAAACTAAACTATGAAAATCCCCGGTAGAGTAGATGAACATAACATGACCTTCAGAAACATACGAAAAGACTCGACGAGGATGACGAAGAAAATGTTTTAAAATGTTTTAGCCATTTTTAATTTCTTGATTTAAATGGGTGAACATAATATTTGCCTTACAATCGATCTTTACAAAACTTAGTTAAACCCTCTGCCGGAACGATTTTAGGGTGCATACCACACATATTATACATATATAGTAGTTACTATACGAAGCCATCATTGCTTCAGAGATTCTGTAATTATATTGATGTGCTACATTCAGAAATCTAGTGCGAACTTTTGCCCCACAGCTACTGCGAACTTTTGCCCCACCGTCAAGGTTTTAACAATGTCCCTTTCTGCAAGAAGCACTAGTAGTTTATTGTTTATTCGAGTGCACCTCTCAAACTACTATGGAATTACAATTCTCCGGCATCAAGAGGTTAAGAGATTCTTCTTCTTCCTGTTACTACAAATTCTTATTCCAAAAGCCTAAAAATTATATCAAAACACCTAGAAACACATTTTTTCGCAAAACTCTGCCACACCATAACGAAATCGTTTCAATTTTTGTTGACGAGTAACTGGCCTGACTATGTATCGAACCCATACAAATTTGTTTGGGGTTTTAACTCGTGTTCAGAGAAAGACCCACTGCGAACTTTTGCCCCGTGCGAACTTTTGCCCCGCATTACTCTATACGAACGAAAATAAAATACATTGATCTCCAAATCACCTTCCGTATTCAGGATGGCACCATCTGAGTTAGCACGTAGGAAATCTGTTTTGAACAAAAGCTTTGAAAATACGTATTCTTTATTAACAAATCCTCCCAAAATTCCGTTGAGTTGTAATGGACGATGAAACATACTGCCTCAAAAAAGTTCAAATATTTCACAGGACAGGATTTTAACAAAACAAACTTACCATAAAGAAGATCCTGAACGTCTGAAACGAAAATTTAAAACCAAATTCCCCGAAAGATATTAAGTATGGCAAGCAATATGTTCGTGAGAGCTAAAACTTCAGATTTTTGTAACAAAATATACGATGAGATTTTTCCGGAAGAATGCCGCCAAAAGTGTCTCTTTTCTGAACAAAAAAAAACATGTGACCTTGTTCTGGTCAGATTTGGCCATTTGCCATTACGTTAAAGATACAATCACTTGGTACCATCAAAACAACGTTGCTTATGTAACCAAGGATTGTTACCCACCAAACCATCCACAGCTGCGACGAATCAAATCATACTGGTCTATTACTGGTCTATGATGAAGGACGACCTCAAAAAGCAGTGTAGAGGTGCCAACGATCCAATAATTTTTTTTCTCAGTGACATATTGCTTATCGACAAATTCACCGTGAAAAGATTCACGAAAGGTGTAAACAAGAAAGTGCGCGTAAATCCATATAAGTCTATATGCTGTGGTGTTGAGTATTACATTTGTTTATAATATGAATTAAAAAATATGGATCAAAAACATGCTGTTGTTTTTCTAGAATATTTTTTCTGTGTCCGGATTCAGGTATGAACGGCCTTTAGAATCGCTGAAGGAAGACCGAGAGCAATCCCTGAGGGAATTCCAGGATGAATCCCCTTGGGCATTCCTGGAGGAATCCACGAGCGAATTCCCGAAGGCATTCATGGAGAAATCCGGCATTCCTAGAGGAATCCCCGAGAGGAATTTCTGGTGGAATCGCCGAGGCAATTCCTTGAAAATCAAAAAAAAAAAACGGTGAGGATGCTCCGAAAGAATTCCTCACGAAATTTCTAGAGAAATCCTTGAATGATCTTCAAGACGGATCCCAGACGGAACTCCTGACGGACCGGTCTCAGAAGGTACTTCTGGAGGGTTTCCTAGTGAAATGACTAAAAAACCCCTGATGGAAACTCTCGAGGATTCCCTGAAGATACTCTGAAGGAATTTTTAGAAGAATCTCAAGGAACCTCAAGAAAAACCATAAGACATTCCCCATGGAATTCCTTGAGAAATCCCTGAAGGAATTGCTGAAGAATTGCGGAGTGACTTTTGGAGAAGCATTCTTTGCGGACGCTTTCATTAATTGTATGCCACCTATTTTTTATTCGTCTTGGGCCTTGCAGGTCCTGATTGCCGAAGACATTTCCACGTTCCAGGTGAAAAATTCAAGAAAGTTTTCGTATATTCTGGTAAAGAAATTCACCGTTCAAACCTCGCCCGGCATTAAAGTTTATCTTCAATGTTTTCAATTGTGACAAACGCAATCTGAAATGCATGAGAGAACAACAGTTTTGAAGATTATCAAAGATCATATTTTGCTTGTAGAAAGCTGTCTTGTTTTAGTTTGTTATTCAGATTGAAATCGTAAAGAAGATGATATACATCGCGATAGCAACGGTTGGATCTGGTTGCTAAATATATCAACCCACTGTTCACCGAGAGGATAGGTTGTCATTTTCAAACCGATTTGGCAACGGTTGGTGGGGTTCGTGCGTTATGATGATGATTGCCAATTTGAGTTTACTCACGCATTGGTGGGCATCGACTAAGGGCGGAGTCTGTGTCTCGGGTTGCTCGGACTCGTTCGGCGTTTGTTTCATTATTGCGATTCAGCAATATCCCGGTATAATGATCGTTGACTAATCACCGTCTCGTTCTGCTGCTGCACCATGCTACTGGCGGTTATGGCAAATTGTATGGCATTCTGTTTCCCCTCCGGATCGTTCCCACCTTGACATTGCACATCCCAAGAACAGAACAATTCCTGCATTACCCCTATTGTGGGTGTTCTCGGTTGCATCACTTCCCGACGCGTTGCGAAATCACTTGACCATTGGACATTTTTTAACCGACACTCTTCCATTCGACCAATTCCCAATCTGTGGCACGCACTTCTCATCGGTATCACTTCTTTTTTCGCTTGTTAAGCTTCCTGAATTGATATCACAATTTACGCACAGTAAAGTAACTTAAGATTGACGCTCAGAAACTTCGGCTCTCTCTCTCTCTCTCTGTTCTACTACGTATGTGGCGCTGACTAGTCCTCATCGTAACAGAATGCACTCGAATCGCACACTCCCTGTAGCCGCGCAGCTGGTGCAGTTGTTTTGTTGGAGATGTTAATTAAATTTGATTGATCTTCTGCTGATCTCTCCGTATCCTGAAGCTGGCCCTGCACCGATTCGAGGTTAATCCAGATGTTGTCGACGTGGTTCAGTCTCAGCGGTACTTGGCCTTGGTCCCGTCCTGCATCGTAGTTGGCGACGAAAGTCTCTGCCCGACCCAAAGTAGCAAGCAGCGTGTCTCTCCTCCCGATGAGCACCTCGTAGTCCGCCATGGTAGAGGCTCGACAACTCAAAACGATCGTTGGAGTCGGCGAGATCTGTCCAGAAAAAAAGACCACGGTAGACCGGACGTTTGGAAATTTAACCACTTGGGAAAGGTACTCACCTTTTCCAAGGCAAAGCGTACCCTGAATTATCAAAAACGTTAAGCAGAACAGTCTCGAGCGCCGTCCACGCTATTCGTGATCCAAATCGCCGAAATAGTTACAGGGCGTCGTAGTGTCTGGCAGGAATCGACTTCAAAAAGCGAATGGAAATCAGCGGATGATTGTTGGTTGGTGCCGAAGCCTTCCTCAAAATGGCGTGAGAGCTGAACGAAATCGAAGCACTATCCACCAATCTCCTTTTCGATTCGGTACGGTGTCGGAGATGGTCCGAAAATCCAAAGGGGCCTTACGGAATAGACACCAGCCTGTAGAGTCCCGAAAAGGCGATCAGTAACAGTCGGAGTGACGTAACAATGGCCAAGGATGACCCAATTAACATTCAATCAGCAGGGTCGTCGGTTGCTAGAAAAGATGACGTCGGAGGGCTTAACAGTGATAGCGAAGCGAAGGTTTTCGCGGAATCACCCACAGCAATGGCGCAACTTTCCCGCGTGATGCACGTTGCTCGTAGAGGCAGTTAACGCAGAGTCCAAAGTATCAGGAATGACAAAAGTGCATCGAATGGAGGAAACAAACGATCTAAAGGGTACCTGTGAGACCCTGGGAAGATAATCGGACCGATAAATCGAGCCTTGAATCTAATTCAATTAGCAGCAACAGCAATACAACAGCGTCTTCAGGGATGACGAATGTAATGGTGCGACCACAGCGGTGGATTGTTCTGCAATTGCAAATGATTGATTGCAATGGCGGATGTCAAAAGAACCTTCCAGAACGTTTTCCGACCGAGATCCTGGTTACGGCACCAATGTTTCGTCCAGCGGTTGATCAGGTCCCATCCCATGTTGTGCCCTAATCACCCGGAGGAAAAGGTAACGATGAACTACTTTTGACTAAGTTTTATTGCGCACCACAGAGAGGCAGTGCTCCCTGCTCTATGACAAAAGGATGCGCTGGCAAGCTAGCACCACGCAGCCCTGATCGACTACGACAATAGTCGTCGGGCTGCTTGCTACTAGCAGCAGAAGAAAACACAGACAAAAACTACTCTAGTTGAATATACGCTGCTGCGGCTGAGTGCGTCTAGGTGACAGCGTTCGTGGGATGCGCGAACACCATATTTAATCGAGCTGTAGTACAAATACCTAATCCATTTTGGTGGTAGGGTGCCTTTGGGCCTTGCAAAAGCAATACAATCAGTACGAGAACCCTACAAATGTGAATTAAAACAGCTGAGAGTATTTACATTATTTTATGCATAGGGAGATTAGAGGCATAATGGACACCCTAATCGAATGAGTGCGCTAGGTCTGTATAAAAGAGAAAAACTTAACATATTTTAGTTGCCTTACAAATATCACCTACGTATTTCAATCATTTTTGCTAATTCTTTGCATGCGATATTTTCTCACATTGAATTGGTTTGTTTGAATCTTAGCGTTTGGCCCAATGTCACCCCCTAGTAAAAGTGAAATAGAGCCAAATTCGATAAAGCTTTATCATTGGCAAAATTAAATAAAATAATATTGCGAACAATGATAAATAGGGTAAAAAATATAATTTGGACATGTATATAATTTGGACATGCACTGCGACGTATGTCTTGTTCCGGAGAGCTTATAAAAGTAGATACTTCTGAATAACGATTGTTGGATCAAACAGACCCTATTCTGATGATTTACGTTGAAAATACGCTTAACAATTAAGAATTTACTTCAAAATTATCGAAAATGTAAAATATTTCACTAAAACCCCTCAAATGCACAGGTATGTAAGACGACATACACTTCACAGTCACATACAATATTCATCTCAAAATAGTTGAATTGATAATTGTAAGAAATTTAAAAGCCTTATTGCAATGAAAACTGATCAATAAAGAAGTATTGGGCAGCCAATCTCTTAACATTCATCTAGAACGCCTAAAATAGGTGGTGTCCAAAATACATTACAAGTTTTCTACTGTAAATATATTTTGGTCATCTGACGATCTACATGAGGATGTTATGCGATTGCATACTTGGAGGCGTATTCTGTGGGTCTGGTGATATTTCCTCGATTTTAACAAAAACTGTAATAGTTATCAAGTTAAATGCCTGTTAAGCGAAGAAATTTGATTATTTGCAAGAAAATATGTGTTAATGTATGCTACTTCCATGATTTAGCAGTATCCATGGCTAAACATTGAGATAATGGCCCTGTCCAAATTATATATACCTGAGGGTGTCCAAAACATATATTCGGTGTCCAAAATGCAATTCTAACAAGCGATTGTAAATTGTGATTTTCTCAGCTTAAAATGCTTTTGTTAAGGTTTTTGTCACCAGGAATGCAAAGTACAATCTATTATGAGCGTATTAGTAACTTTGCAAAATATTCAATTGCTTTCTAAGGAAACTAGGGGACGATTTTTCTAACGTTGTCCTTAGCCTGTCCAAAATACATGAATTACCCTAATATAAAAACGAACGAGTCTACCGAAGTCAACATTGATTTAGAACTAAAATATTGCTGTAACGGCCTACAAAGGTATCGACTATGCTATTCTGGCCACCACAGGCGGTTTTTCAATTCTAACTAATGGGGCTTTGCTAAAAAAAAGCGTTTAGAAAATCTTGGCCTTCCTTGTACAAACGTCCACTGGAATAAAACTGTCCACGATACTTCCAGATCATTCAGAAATGAACTGTTTTAATTCAGAACCTTTCTACTTAAACACGGCTTGTCCGATATTTCACGAGCACTCGTTCGATGCATCCCTATCCCGGACATCACAATCAAGCCAAGCCCAAGAAGCCGAGATGATTGGTATAGCACACAGTTGATGATATAATGATATAAATAAATAAATAAATAAATAAGTTTCAATATCGCATATACAGTAATCCCCCCGGGTGCATACCTCCTTCTCGAGGGACGTACCTACAAAGACTCCCCCGTTTCAGTTGCCAACTCTCGCACTACCATTTGGGTCCTTTTAAAAAAAAATTGGGAAGCAGAAATTTTCCCCTTTCCCAATTTGAAAGAATGACCGATGAAAACATTTTTATTAGCTCACGATGCTGTGGTTTGTAGGATTTTCCATTGTTATCATAATATTCCAAAAATTGTTTTCCTTACTCATACTGCTCGCATAAGCTTCGCAACGACTGACGAAAATGAAAATGGGGAACCACCCCAAAACCGACAAATGAGACAATAGTAATGATGTGTACGTTAATTCAGTGTCCAGCAAAATCACTCGTGTTGATGCTGTGGAAAAATATTGTTGATGCAGTGTAGGGTAAAAAATATAATTTGGACATGTATATAATTTGGACATGCACTGCGACGTATGTCTTGTTCCGGAGAGCTTATAAAAGTAGATACTTCTGAATAACGATTGTTGGATCAAACAGACCCTATTCTGATGATTTACGTTGAAAATACGCTTAACAATTAAGAATTTACTTCAAAATTATCGAAAATGTAAAATATTTCACTAAAACCCCTCAAATGCACAGGTATGCAAGACGACATACACTTCACAGTCACATACAATATTCATCTCAAAATAGTTGAATTGATAATTGTAAGAAATTTAAAAGCCTTATTGCAATGAAAACTGATCAATAAAGAAGTATTGGGCAGCCAATCTCTTAACATTCATCTAGAACGCCTAAAATAGGTGGTGTCCAAAATACATTACAAGTTTTCTACTGTAAATATATTTTGGTCATCTGACGATCTACATGAGGATGTTATGCGATTGCATACTTGGAGGCGTATTCTGTGGGTCTGGTGATATTTCCTCGATTTTAACAAAAACTGTAATAGTTATCAAGTTAAATGCCTGTTAAGCGAAGAAATTTGATTATTTGCAAGAAAATATGTGTTAATGTATGCTACTTCCATGATTTAGCAGTATCCATGGCTAAACATTGAGATAATGGCCCTGTCCAAATTATATATACCTGAGGGTGTCCAAAACATATATTCGGTGTCCAAAATGCAATTCTAACAAGCGATTGTAAATTGTGATTTTCTCAGCTTAAAATGCTTTTGTTAAGGTTTTTGTCACCAGGAATGCAAAGTACAATCTATTATGAGCGTATTAGTAACTTTGCAAAATATTCAATTGCTTTCTAAGGAAACTAGGGGACGATTTTTCTAACGTTGTCCTTAGCCTGTCCAAAATACATGAATTACCCTATTGAATAAAAACATGCTAAATTATGAACTATACGAGTAAATCGTTCGTAGAGGAAATCTAGTTATGCTGTGTCGCCTTATTTGATTTTTTTTTTGTCTAAGAAAAATTGAACAAATCTCATTTTGTTCTGAATAAGTCATTATTATGATTGATTTTATTTAGTTTCGTTCATTTGTATGTAATTTATGACTATTATGGATATGAATTCTCTAAAATATATTTAACGATGCTTCTTTCTATTTCAAATTGGCTTCATTTCTCCTTATGTTTCACCCTAACAGGAGACGTTGGTCCAAACATTGAAATTTATACAAAATAGTTCAATTTTAGAAAATTGCTTAAATTTAATGCTTTAAAACAAGTACGACCATGGATTTCCTCAGTTCACGAGAATAAAAGTTCTACTGCAAATCATTTCATTACAAAAATATCATTTGAAATAAATCAAAAATTTTAATGTGGTGAAATTGATCTGAAATGTTTTTGTAAGTGCTGAAAATATTTTTTCCTCCTGAATTACCCACTCCGGAATGCGAAAAGCTATGCAAATTTTTTACAAGTTTACTAAGTTTTTAATTATTAAAGTTAGAAATTGAATCCTCGAGCAGTCGCGTCTTTGACTATCTGCGACGACGCCATGCTGCTCACGCTGTGTATCAGAAGCGTGCATTTTTTAAATCTTAAATCTTTAAAAAAAACGCCTGAAAGTATGCAATTTAAATACTGAATATTTAGAACTTCCGAAGAAGTACAATTTTATGCAAAGTATATATAGTATTTTTGATGACGAAATCGGGTTTACCGAATATTTGGCAGCTACAAACATTCATTTGAGTATTCATTACATTTGCGACATAGCTACAAAAGTTTGAAAGTGTCTTTGAAGTTGACAGGCAGTTTAGGAAAATATGTGACTGGCTGTAAAACATGTTCAATGTTCATTCAATAACTCTTGAGCCAGATGATGAACATTTTTACAAATTGTTTCAAGTTTAAGACGTTATTCTCAACAAATAAAAATGACCCTCTCGTCGATCACTTTCACTCCACTGGCAAATTCACCCGAAATCATGGTACTTGACAAAGAATGAACTAAAAAGCGAACGTCTGTTTGACACTAATGGTAATTCGATCAAATCATGATGTTTGAAAATTGGTTTGTTTTTGGTCAAACATTTGACCTAAGTAATACCATCTTTATTCTCAATGATCCAATACATCCGCTTTCCCTTAAATATAGTTCCAACCAGCGTTATCATTTATCGTAGGGGTATTAGGGGCATAATGGACACCCTAAGCAAATGAGTATGTTAGGCCTGTATAACAGACAAAAACTTAACATATTATCAGTTGACTTACAACTTTAACTTGTTTCCTGCGTATTTCAATCATTTATAGCTGGTAGAATGTCATTATTGTGAAGAAATAATGAATTGAAAACCGTGTGTTTTTTGGGGCTGTCAGGAAAGGTACGGGGCGAAATGGACACCCATCGGGGCATAATGGACACCCCTGCATATTTTATGCTGTATCTTTGAGAATATCGACCAGTTAAGTAATTTGCCTGCGGAGATCAATACCACAGATATAATACTCCATCTTAGACGAGTCTACATAACTTCAAAGTTAATTAAATAAATTTTAGGCTAAAATAATCGGATTGAATTTTTCGAACTCTCTAAAACGCCTAACAGTATGCAGCGCGCGTACATCCATTCATAATTGCCAGTGTTCATTTCGCCCCGAATAGACTACAACATTGAAATTGCTATTTTCAGTAAGTTCTGATCAAAAATATAATACTTCATCCATTGCTAAATCTACGTATACATGTAGATAAGCTAACAATTCACTTGTTTGTATGGTGGATACACTCAATCACTCGTAATACCTTATTTTATGCTGCTTCGAAATTATAAGAAATCCACCATATGATAAACATACTTCATTTTCAATGATATTTTGGTTATTTTGAATGAATATAAATGGTTATTTTGATAAATAGAACAATGACTTGTTTCTTTACACTTATGCATTGAAAGTTTTACATAAAAGTCAACGGTTTCGGCAAAAACAGGGGTGTCCATTTCGCCCCGGGTGTCCATTATGCCCCTAATCCCCCTATACGGAACAAATAGAAATGCGGCTAGTTCTGGTTCTGCATAAATCTTACATAGGTTTTCAAAACTTTGCAAAGAATTAGGAATAAAATAAAGAAAATGCTCACCGTTGCTTAAATTAACATTTGTAGGATTCTCGGACTGGCTTAATTGCAGTTGCACTCTGGTGCGGCTCTATGCAAACAGATAGCCAAAAATCTGTAGGGGGATTAGGGGCATAATGGACACCCGGGGCGAAATGGACACCCCTGTTTTTGCCGAAACCGTTGACTTTTATGTAAAACTTTCAATGCATAAGTGTAAAGGAACAAGACATTGTTCTATTTTTCAAAAATACCATTATTATTCCTTTAAAATAACTGTTCGGATATTTAAACCATATTTTTGCAGCAGCACTGTTTTGTGGCAGCTCAAACTGAAACAATGTATTCAAATTAATACAGCTTGTAAATACTAATAAATCTTATATAACTTACAAGAATTGGTATCCTATCTTCGCATATACCACGACCTTTTAGCTTTTAGTATGAAAGAAATCTTAGGTAGCTTTACTCTAACAGCTAACTGCCAACGAAATCTTAACTGTGTTTGTTATTGTTTTCCCTCTGTTTTACTTTCGTTCTACACATTTTTGATCTAAAGTGCTTTTGTCACTCGAAAGCTGACCGCCCGGTGGATCAGTCGTGCTCTCTTGCGATGTCGTAACAATAACCAAAATATCATTGAAATTGAAGTATGTTTTTCATATGGTAGATTTCTTATAATTTCGAAGCAGCAGCAAATAAGGTATTACGAGTGATTGAGTGTGTCCACCATACAAACAAGTGAATTGTTAGCTTATCTACATGTATACGTTGATTTAGCAATGGATGAAGTATTATATTTTTGATCAGAACACACTGAAAATAGCAATTTCAATGTTGTAGTCTATTCGGGGCGAAATGAACACTGGCAATTATGAATGGATGTACGCGCGTTGCATACTGTTAGGCGTTTTAAAGAGTTTGAAAAAATTCAATCCGATTATTTTAGCCCAAAATTTATTTAATTAACTTTGAAGTTATGTAAACTCGTCTAAGATGGAGTATTATATCTGTGGTATTGATCTCCGTTGGCAAATTACTTAACTGGTCAATATTCTCAAAGATACAGCATAAAATATGCAGGGGTGTCCATTATGCCCCGATGGGTGTCCATTTCACCCCGTACCTTTGCTGCCAGCCCCAAAAAACACACGGTTTTCAATTCATTATTTCTTCACAATAATGGCATTCTACCAGCTGTAAATGATTGAAATACGTAGGAAACAAGTTAAAGTTGTAAGTCAACTGATAATATGTCAAGTTTTTGTCTGTTATACAGGCCTAACATACTCATTTGCTTAGGGTGTCCATTATGCCCCTAATACCCCTAATTTTAGTTTCGGGGTGAAATTGATCAGTCAGTGAAATGTTTTTGTAAGTGCTGAAAATAAATTTTTCATCTGAATTAACCACCCCAGAATGCGAAAAGCTTTGTAAAAGTTATACAAGTTAGATAAATCCTTAATTATTTAAGTTAATAAATCTAAAGAAAACGCCAAAAACTATACAATTTGCATACTAAACAAGCCATTACCTTAGCAAAAGTACCGTAAAATGGGGTAATTTTGATAGTTTTTCAGCGAATTTTCCTAATATTTTTACATGTAACAGTATTTCCCCGAGTTTTATATTTTTAAAACAAGTACTGGAGTATCAGTTATCAATTGCAATTAAAAGATTCGATAATCTGAAATATTTTGGATAACTTTTAGTTTTTCATATAATCGAAAATCAGATTTTCATTTTGGGGTAACTTTGACAATGCCCTAAAAACACATCAAATCTCAAAAACTAATCACAAATTGAAATCTTAGGAGTATGAACATGATAAGCGAAGGCTTGTGGAATATATTAGATAGATTTTTTATATCAAAACATTGATTATTTACTAAATTCTACATATAAAAATGAGTTAGTTGAGTATTGAGTGCAAAACACAATAAATTTAGCTATCAAAAATCATTATCTTTGTAATAATAAATGCTTAACGGTAGATCAATATTTGATTACATGCTATTCATGGTTAGTTTTCTTTTTTTGGGTAGTTTTTAATGTTTTATTAACAAATTTTGAACAACACATATTTATCTACATGAAATTACAAGGGCATTGCAAACTTTTAGGCGTTTATCAATGTATGGAGATTAATACCCCAATTTACAAAATTGCTTCCATTTCGTAAAAACACACTTCGTTAAGAGATTCAAGGCCAGATTTGGAGTCTACTATGATGAATCTATCGAGAATAAAAGTCCATTCATTGAAAAAATAGTTTTAACGAAGTCGTATAGCAGATTGTTTGAAGGGGTTGATAACAGAGATGGAAAATGATGAAGATTGCAGCTGAGCAGACACTAACCAAAACAAACATACTCGCGAACAACAGCGGCCCGAGAATACTCGCACTTCTTTATTCGTGAGTAAACGAAGCTGGCAAGCACTCGCATGTGATTCGCGAAGCTTCGTGAGTTTTTTTGCATTTTGACGAAAAACGCATTTTAACGACTGGCAGTGCTGCTTTTCAGGAACAAGGAAGCATAAAGCATTAGTTTATGTTGGATAATCACTAGATTTGCTATTATAACCACAATAAAATGCACTTCCCGCACCTCCACTATGTCTTCACGAATAAAACCTCATGAGTGTTTCTGTTTTTGTTTTGCTTCGTACTCACGAAGCAGGCGGGTGCGAATAAACTCACACACTGTTTACTCTCGGAATCGTGAGTAAACCTTGTGTTGGCTTTACACTCGCGAATTGCTTCACGATGCGAGTAATTCCACCACTGGTTGATAAATGACAAAAATATCAACAATTTTTATTTTTTGCCCAAAAAGTTGTATATAAACTAGATTTTAATGAAAATTCGTCTAAGATGAACTTCAATGTGTATAGAATTGATTAACGTTGACCTTTTTCTTAACTAGCTAAAGAAATCATAGGGTATGTGTGCCATCAGTAATCTCACGCTCCCATATTCATCCTATCCGAAAACAAGCGATTACGGCACCGATTGATTCCGTTCTTTTTGTTTTCATGGGTGCTCACTTCTAACAAAAAATACAAAAATTAGAAACAAAACAAACAGCACTTCAATCCTTTGTTTTTCGTAGGATGAAAATGGGAGCCACATGCTTAATAAGGGAACCAACGCCCTAGTTATAAGATAAATTACTCAATGCCTGCCGCACTATCAAAGTTACCCGCATTATCAAAGATACCCCGTTTTACGGTACAATTTTATGCATAAATATCGATATTTAGAGAACTTTTGATGACGAAATCGGGTTTAGCTAACACTTTGCAGCTATAAACATTAAACGGTAACAAAAAAAACTACAAGGGTATAACCCTAGGGGTTGTACGAAAGGGTGACGTAGGACCACGATGACTTGGATTCAGTAGTGTGATGATTCTTGTAGAAGGGATATTATATCCTAGAATTGCATAAGTTCCTTACGACGGAGGTTTGTTGCTGCAAATTACTCTTTCATGTCCTTACTCCTTCCATAAGCATTTCAAACAATTTTGCCATGGCCGTAAATTTCACAAGACTGCTGCCAAGTCCTCTACCAATTTACCATTCAGTCCTTTTCAGGACTACCGATAGAAATTTCTCTCAAGAGTTAATCATTAATTTCTGCACGGCGGCTTTGTACTAGTAGGTTTTGAAATGTTGGAATTTACGTGTTTTCAATTCGGTAACTGTTCAAATTGGATTTCACTACATATAACAACTATAAACGCGATACTAGCACGGTTCGTCAAGAAGAGCCTGAAGAACGGCGTTCGGCGAGAAGGGCACATTGGTTGGTGAATAGGCAGAAGAGTTAGTTAGAATCCGATCGGCAAGAGGAAAGCAATGGACATCAATTTTCCAAAACTGATGCCAAGTCTACTACCAATTAACCATTCAGTCCTTTTCAGAACTACCGATAGAGATTTCGGGGTCTCCAGTTAGCCTAGTGGTTAAGGCTATGGCACAGAACAGATGTGTATCTTCGAACAAATGTGAGGTTTCGAGGTGGAAGTCGTAAAATTTCGGCTTGGAGAACCAGATTGGAATGAATTTCCTTGGAGAAATAAAAAATCATCAAAGCGTGCCTCGCTCCCGCCTTATGCTCGCTGTACAGAAAAGCTTTCTTTCCATCACCAGGTTCGCTAGTGTCCTGCAATCAAACGAGCGGCTCTTTTTGTGATGAAGATTCACCCCCGTGGCTATGGATCGCCAATCCGGAGACGGCGGGTTCGATTCCCGTTCCGGTCGGGGAAACTTTCTCGACTCCCTGGGCATGGTGTATCATTGTACTTGCCTCAAAATATACAAATTCATGCGATGACAGGCAAAGAAAGCCCTTCAATTAATAACTGCGGAAGTGCTCAAAGAACACTAAGTTGAAGCGAGGCAGGCCAAGTCCCAGTGGGGACGTCGTGCCATAAAGAAGAAGATAGATA
Organism: Aedes albopictus; assembly: GCF_035046485.1. Taxonomy (NCBI): domain Eukaryota; kingdom Metazoa; phylum Arthropoda; class Insecta; order Diptera; family Culicidae; genus Aedes; species Aedes albopictus. Next base: position 288,940,023 of record NC_085138.1, on the reverse strand, counting down.
TTTCACTTAAGAGTTAACCATTAATTTCCGCACGGTGCCTTCGTAGTAGTTGGTTTCGAAATGTCGACACCTAATTCTAGGAGAATTGGGTAATAACTCTTGCAGAAAATTCAGAATTGTAGCCCTCACAAGGGCTGTTTAAATTTGATTTCGCGATATCAAAATGTGATCAACTTGTAGAAGAGATTTGTTCGACGATGGTGCTGGCTCCGATGTCGAAATTTTAATTCACGCGGGACCGGGTTAGCTCCGATGAAGTAAATAATTATTCCCATTTGCTGTCTTCCCATCCGCTGCCGCACTGGGAAAATGCGAATGAGCCACCATCGCCACCTGCTCGGTTGCCGGCGGTGCGTCTACCGCGCCCAGCGGTGCTTTTGCAGTGGTTTGTTTCAAAATGTCGGCACTTGCTAGGAAAATTTAGTATTAACTCCTGTGGAAAATTCGATTTCTAGCCCTTAGAAGGACTGTTTAAATTTGATTTCGCAAAATCAAATCTTCTTGAAATCCTGGAGATCAGTTCGTCCCCTTAATGCTAGAACTAGGTAACTCGAAATTTGACGTTTTTGAGTTGAATATACCATTATATCGAGCTTTTTGAGCTCTATTATATATCCAAAGACCAATGAATTATGATTAAAAACGACGAAAATATTCACCAGTTTCAAAACTAGGTATCTCAGTGTAGAATACAAGAACTGAGTGCTATAACTAGGTAACTGAGAAAATCATATCTATTTCCAATCGCACAGGTTAAAATCTATCGGACGCTTGGACGTGAAAATGTAACTAGTCATTTTTTTGTTAGTAGATTGAAAATCTACTACTGTTTTACATTTTAGGCCAAAAAAATTAAAATATTTTACTTGTATTGATTTAGCTAAAACTGTGATTGTTCGTAGACGATTATTTTATGAACATTTTGAGGTGTCATGTGGTGATATAGCAGGCATCCTAGCAAATTCGGTAACTACACGTTGATTTCAATATGTGAACCCTTTTAAATTTGCAAACTGCAACAAGAAAACTGAAAAGATGATATCAATAGTGGTAAAAACTAGGTATCTCAGAACATCTCCTCCATTATTTGTGTTGTATTTTGAGTACTATAACTAGGTAACTCAACAATTTTTCAATTATTTATTGTTTTAATCAAAGGTTTAAACCAAAATAGTTCAAAACTTTTTCTTGTAGTAGAAAGAGTAGAAGCTAAGTAAGCAATCAATAATAAAAAAATATTATTTTATAGGCTCCATACCTTTGGAACAACCGCATGAAAAATTGTCAAATTTTCAAAGTCGTTTTTCTCGAAACTCTGATTTTCGAGTTACCCAGTTCTAGCACTAAGGGGACGAGTTGCTTCGACGATGGTGCTGGCTCCGATGCAAATCACGCGCGGAGCGAAGATGAAAATTTGGCGGTGATTTGATTTCACCGCCGCCGCTACTGCTCGGTTGGCAGCGTCCGTCCGTCTGCCGCGCTCGACAGTGTGGAGAATGAGAAGAATGAGAAAGCGAAACGCAAAAGCGCTCTCGCCGATCCCACCGCACTCGATGACGCACAGAAGAATACTGAGCGAAAACGAGAAGAAGATTTAAATTTATACTCCACGAGCGCGCTCCGCTGATGCGCTCTCGTCGAGGCATCGAAGAAGACTGATGGAAGATGAGAAGAAGCAGTTAGCTTATATACGCCGCAAAAATTTGGATTCCCCTCTCGCACGTGATTGGCTAGACGAGAGAGGGGTAAAAATCAGTGATGCCATGCAGATTTACCTGCAATCAAAGAGATGTAGCACAAGTTAATAGTTATTTAATATTATTTAATCTTAAACATTATTAAACTATTGCTAATAAGTAGACTGCTCATTATCTATAAATTATCCTTGACAAACTATGTTTCATACGATTTTCTTGAAGGCTTATTGGCCAAATCAGTGTAAATTAATCAAATTATTGCGATGGAAAATTATATTGTAATTTGGCAACACCGGTCAACGATTTTCATTTTCATTCTTCAATCCTAAATGTTGTATGAATTGAAGAAAATTGATAATTATAGATAACTAGCTGAATGACCCGGCTTTGCTCGGGTTTGTTTATTAAGGAAGATTGAAGCAAATGCGAAGTCCATCATAGCCGAAGACTATGCTGAAGATGAAGAGATTCCAGGTGACATAAAAGCCATATGAAAATACTGTCAAAAAGCTAGAGTTCCGAAGCATACTTAGTTTACTAAACTATAAATCAAATGATACATTTGTACGGCATAGCTTGGCATTGTATTGACCGCACAACATACAAATTTATAGAATGAAAATCAAAAAAGCCATTCAATTAAAAACAGTAGCTGTGTTCAAAAGAAAAAGACTAAGCTGACGAGAGAAGATCAAGTTCAATACCATAACTTGAATTTTATTTTCGTTTCTGCCAACATGGCCACATAGTATTTGCTAAATTTATTAGTTTCATAGCTCATGATTCTTCATGTTTTGCTTTGACAACAAACAGTTCAAAATAAATTAAAGCTAAATCATGTGCTCTCACCATTTCTCAACGGCACTTTGAAAAAGTGTTAAGCTTTTATACATCTCAGGTTCCATAGACAAATGTTACGAAAACATGGACGTTTCAAATAAGTTTTCGTTGCGTGCTCAGTGACCTATCAATTTCTTAATCTGTACAAATATATTTGCGTTACAACATGTAAACGCTTGCTGTCCGACTCGCTTACGCTCGTCGGACTTTAAAAAGGAATAACACCTCTGTTCGCATTCTACCGGGCAAATGCTTGGATATGCTGTTCGCCTAGAAGTGAATCGACGCAAACACGGCGCATCGGACTTTCGGAACATCGGCGGCTTTCTGCCGCCGATGTTCCTCAGTCCTCCATACAGTTACAACGCAAAAAATTGCCAGAGGTTGTTATATATTTTATGGTAAACGAATGATTTACGGTCCGCTATCTTGGTTTTCAAAATGACGTTCGATATCGATTTAAGATACCCATATTGCATGGTAAAATTGCTTAAATCACCATTCCATGGCCTCCATCTTGGATTATGGTCCACCATCTTGGGTTTATAGTCCAGCACCATGGATTCAAAAATGGCGTCAAACATCGATTTTTGATTTCTACTCATCAAACCTGATCGATAGATATCCATATTGCATGGTATCATAGCTCATGACCGCCATCTTAGATTTACAGTCCGCCATCTTGAATTTCAAAATGGCGTAAATATCGATTTTAACTTCTGCTTATCAAGCCCGATCGATGAATACCCATATTGCATGATTAGTGATGTCGCAAAATTTCAAATAATCGATTAGTCGGTAATCGATTATGTTTTGCCATGGCGATTATCGATTCGATTAATCGGCTATAATTAATCGATTATTCCTGGTAATCGATTATTTTTATTATAGTATTTTCTTAAACATTTGCACGGTTTATCGCTGGTACAGCGATCCGCTTTGTTTTGGCTGCATTAAAGATACCAACATGCTGGGGTTTATAAGGCGATTTAGTAGTAGGTGCCTATCAACTTTCACGATCCATACACTATCAAAACATTATACATTGTGAGATCGATTCTTGAATATTGTAGTATTGTTTGGTCCCCATATGAAAACTGATGAAGAATGCATAGAATCGGTGCAAAAGAAATTCTTGCTATTTGCTCTACGTAAACTGAGATGGACAACTTTTCCACTGCCTTCTTATGAATCGCGTTGTATGATAATCAACAAACTTTAAAGAACAACGTGAATATGCTATGATAACATTTGTGAATGATATTGTTTCGCAACGTGGTGACTGCAGCAATCTGCTGTTCTGTTTGTATTTTTATAGCTTATTTTTATGCTTAGGAAACTCTCAATTTTGACAGTTTAACAATCCGGTAATTTAAATTTTATTCCCATAAAATATACTTAAACTAAAATACTTTACAGTGTGGAAACCGATTTTGCAATTAAATTGGATTTTCTGACTTTTAGGGTAATTAAAAAGTGATCTCCAAAGTTATGTTTTTCAACTGTGCGGTTGAAACGGACCGGTAGAGTGGGTAAGACGGACACGTTTGGAAAATTAGCTAATAAGCCATTGATTGTGTTAAATAATGGTTATTGCCGTTTGTTTCCGGTAGATCAATCATAATAGAATCCAAATTTGGCTTTGAATCTCTTAACGAAGTATTTTTTTTTTACAAATTGAATTCAATTTTGTAAATTGAAACAGAACAGAAACCTCCGTACCCTGATAAACGCCTAACAGTATGCAATACTCTGGTATTTAATTTCAAGCTGTTGTTAAAATTTTGTGATATATATAGGGGGATATAGGGGGATTGGGGGCATAATAGACAAGACACCCTAAGCAAATGAGTATGTTAGGCCTGTATAACAGACAAAATCTTAACATATTATCAGTTGGCTTACAACTTTAACTTGTTTCCTATGTATTTCAATCATTTATAGCAGGTAGAATGTCATTATTGTGAAGAAATGATGAATTGTAACCCGTGTGTTTTTTTTGGGCTGGCAGGAAAGTTACGGGGCGAAATGGACACCCATCGGGGCATAATGGACACCCCTGCATATTTTATGCTGTATCTTTGATCATATCGACCAGTTAAGTAATTTGCCTACGGAGATCCATACCATGATACGCCATCTTAGACGAGTTTACATAACATCAAAGTTAATTAAATAAAATTTAGGCTAAAATAATCGGATTGATTTTTTCCAAACTCTCTAAAACGCCTAACAGTATGCAACGCGCGTACATCCATTCATAATTGCCAGTGTTAATTTCGCCCCGAATCGACTACAACATTGAAATTGCTATTTTGAGTAAGTTCTGATCAAAAATATAATACTTCATCTATTGCTAAATCTGCGTATACATGTAGATACATGTAGATAAGGTGGACACACTCAAACACTCGTAATACCTTATTTGCTGCTGCTTCGAAATTATAAGAAATCCACCATATGAGAAACATACTTCAATTTCAATGATATTTTGGTTATTTTGAAGGAATATAAATTGTACTTTTGAAAAATAGAACAATGACTTGTTGCTTTAGACTTATGCATTTAAAGTTTTACATAAAACTCAACGGTTTCGGCAAAACCAGGGGTGTCCATTTCGCCCCGGGTGTCCATTATGCTCCTAATCCCCCTACATTTGAGGTTCGAAATCATTGTATTAACTTAACATGACATGTCAAAGTTAAATTTCATCAACAAAACTGAAACAAACTGAAAGTGCTCCTTTTCAATTAAATAGACGATTTATTAAGATTAGTCTTCCTAAGTAATTGCCTTCCTTTAGGCGTTATTCTTGGTTTATAGGATTTTAATCCTAAAATAACTTAAAAAGTAGGTAAGCTGTATGAATTTGGACAACATATTCGAAATCAGGGACCCCGAATTCAGTTAATAAGGGTGTTTTCAACACAAACGAACATTGTTTACTGACATGATCAATGTTACCCCAAATCAACAAAATCAAAAATTTGATCAAAAACTTGTTTAAAAATGTTTTAAAGTTTGAACATACTTTTCAAAGTAGTCTAACACAAACGAAGATTGCCAGTACTTGTTTTAAAAGTATAAAACATGTAACGTTTGCTTCTACAAGAGAACTACTAAAGAAAAATCGTAAATTTTGATCAATGTTACCCCGGATTACGGTATTTATGAAAAATATATATTTTTACGGTACATTAACATATGATTATATGCTACGCATAATAAGTTTCCTTTATTTAAGTTGTTTTCGAAGTTTTTGCCTTTCTCGTACACTAAGTGTACTGGAAAGGCTATATGTTCACTCCAAAAATGACTTTTTGATAGAAGCCCCGGAGCGTCGAGTCATATATACCAATCAACTCAGCTCGACGAATTGAGGTGATGTCTGTGTGTGTGTGTGTATGTGTGTGCGTGTGTGTGTGTGTATGTGTGAGTGTGTACAAAAAAACTCACATCACTTTTTGGCAGTAAACCTCAACCGATTTCAATGACCGACGGTTCATTCGACGCGGAATCTGGTCCCATTGTTTCCTATTGAAAATGGTTCGGATCGGTCCAGCCGTTCCGGAGATATGGCCATTTAGGTGTTCCGGAACGGTACCCCAGGAAGGGACCAGATATGAAAATGCATCAAACCTATGCATGCGACACATCAAACCATGGCATTTTCGATAACCTGATGAGCGGTAAGCAGGAAAATAGTCTAAGACCATATCTGAACCGGTAGTGTTCCGGAACCGGTTCTAGGCGTCCCGCTGGAAGTGGCCAAATATACAATTGAACCAAACCCTTACATGCGACACATCAAACCACGGCATTTTCGATTACCTGATGGACAATGAGCAGGAAAATCATCTCAGACCATATCTGAACCGGTAGTGTTTCGGAACCGGTTCTAGGCGTTCCACTGGAAGTGGCCAAAAATACAGTTGAACCAAACCGACACATCAAACCACGGCATTTTCGATGACCTGATGGACAATGAGCAGGAAAACCATCTCAGACCATATCTGAACCAGTAGTGTTCCGGAAACGGTTCTGGGTGTTCCGCTGGAAGTGGCCAAATATACAAGTGAACCAAACCTATGCATGCGACACATCAAACCACGGCATTTTGGATTACCTGATGGACAATGAGCAGGAAAATCATCTCAGACTATATCTGAACCGGTAGTGTTCCGGAACCGGTTCTAAGCGTTCCGCTGGACGTGGCCAAATATACAAGTGAACCAAACCCTTACATGCGACACATCAAACCACGGCATTTTCGATTACCTGGTGGACAATGAGCAGGAAAATCATCTCAGACCATATCTGAACCAGTAGTGTTCCGGAACCGGTTCCGGGGTTCCCGCCGAAGTGGTCAAATCTGAAAGAGAAACAAACCCGTGTATGCATCACATCAAATAGCGGCTTTTTAGATTACCTAATGAACGGCCAGCAAGTGTTTCGGAATCGGTTTTGAGTGGCCGGAAGAGGCCAAATGTAAAAGTAAACCAAATTCAGGCATGTGACACATCAAATCGTGGCTTTTGCGATAACCTGATGAACAGTTAGCAAGAAAATAGACTTAGAGCACATTACAGACTGGCTGTCGTGTAGCAGAACCAACGTTCATGTGAAAAATTAAATCGTGGCTTCGTTTAACGGCCTGATAAACGTTAGGTATGAACAACAGTGACGCATAGGTCTAAGTTCTCATATATGAAAGAGAACAAAATATAGACAAAACTAAAGCGATCTCATCAAATCGTACCATTCCAGATTCCTAAGGTGTAAATTTATAGCAGGATGGGTCAACATTGAATGGAAATATAAGAATTTGATCGCGTCAACAGAAGATGGCGGCTGTTTTAATGAATTTTGAGCTCTAAAACTATGTAAAATAAGTGTATTTGGTATGGGAAATATGTTCGGAGTCCTCCAGAGTATCCAAGATAGCGCTCCAAAATCCAAGATAATGGACCAGTATTCAAGTTTGCGCCTATTTGATAGGGTTTTAAATTCTTGCATTATGGGTATATTTTGTATGGAAATATGTCCAGAATTCAAAATTTGTAATCAGAAAACCCAAGCTGTGCGCTGTTTCACAAGGTCTGCAATATAACTATAGTTTGAATGGGGAAGAATGCAGGTATTTGTCCAAAACTGGTAAACCAGAAAATCATAAACGACATGCCAAAATTCGAAACGGTGAATATTTTATGTAATTTTAGGTGCAGAGCCCAAAAATGAATACCAGAACATCCAAGATGGTGTCTCAATGTTCAAGATGGCGCTTAGTTTAGTTGGGGTAGATATCCGGAGTCAAAAAATGATGACCGGTAGGGGGATTAGGGGCATAATGGACACCCTAAGCAAATGAGTACGTTAGGCCTGTATAACAGAGTAAAACTTAACATATTATCAGTAGACATAAAGCTTTAACTTGTTTCCTACGCCTTTCAATCATTTACAGCAGGTAGAATGTCTTTATTGTGAAGAAATAATGAATTGTAAACCGTGTGTTTTTCAGGGCTGGCAGGAAAGGCACGGGGCGAAATGGACACCCATCGGGGCATAATGGACACCCCTGCATATTTTTTGCTAATTCTTTGGTTACATCGACCAGTTAAGTAATTTGCCAACGGAGATCAATACCACAGATATAATACTTCATATTAGACGAGTTTACATAACATCAAAGTTAATTAAATAAACTTTAGGCTAGAATAATCGGATTGATTTTTTCCAAACTCTCTAAAAAGCCTAACAGTATGCAATGCACGTACATCCATTCGTAATTGCCAGTGTTCATTTCGCCCCGAATCGACTACAACAATAAAATTGCTATTTTAAGTAAATTATGATCAAAAATAAAATACTTTATCCATTTCTAAATCTTCGTATACATGTAGATAAGGTAACAATTCACTTGTTTTTATGGTGGACACAATCCAACACTCGTAATACCTTATTTAATGCTGCTTCTAAATTATAAGAATTTCACCATATGAAAAACATATTTCAATTTCAATGATATTTTGGTTATTTTGGAGCAATATAAATGGTACTTTTGAAAAATAGATCCATGCCTTGTTCCTTTACACTTATGCATTAAAAGTTTTACATAAAAGTCAACGGTTTTGGCAATAGCAGGGGTGTCCATTTCGCCCCGGGTGTCCATTATGCCCCTAATCCCCCTAAATCTAAAATAACGTTTCGAAAGTTTGCGGCTTCATAACACTTGATTGGTTTGAATTTTGGATCGTTGTATTATATTTTCTGAATATTGGATGTTATGCTAAAATAAAATGTATCCATATTGAGTAGATTTAGCAAGCAGTTTCCATTTTGTATTTATGTCAATGTCATCAACACGTCGCTTGAGTTTTGTTGAAAGGATATTTTAAAGCACGAGAAAGGCATCATCACCGCTAGGTGGATTAATTAGGGTTTTTATACAAATTTTTAACACAACAGCTCTATTTTTCTATCTACTTGAATTTACATGGGCATTGCCTACTTTAAGGCGTTTATCGGTGTATGGAGATTTCCGTCTCAATTTACAAAAATGATTCCAATTCATAAACGCTTCATTAAGAGATTCAAGGCCAGATTTGGAATCTACTATGATCGATTTACCGAAAATAAGTGGCCTTTTATTCAAAAAAATAGTCAGAACGTTGATGTAGAGCAGATTGTTTACGGGACATGTTTCTGCAATGGAATTACATACGTTTAGGCGTTTATTGGTGTAATCCTGTTCCAATTTACAGAATTGATTCTATTTCGTAAAACTACGCTTTGTTAAGAGGTTCAAAACCAGATTTAGATTCTATTATGATTGATTTACCAAGAACAAGTGGCAATGCATTGGAAAAAAACATAATCAAAACTTTGGCGCTGCTTGATCCAGACAACATTGAGATTTGTAAAAAAAAACCCTACAAATGTTATTTTAAAAAGCTGTGAGCATTCGAAAGCGCCTAAATATATGCACGTTCTAAACAACATATCAATTGAACACCCCAAGTTCCCATGGTCATAAACTGTGAAGCCCCGTTCCAATATTTTTCAAAAATTCCTTCACTATATCACTTCTAGGAACACCCCAAGTTCCCATGGTCATAAACTGTGAAGCCCCGTTCCAATATTTTTCAAAAATTCCTTCACTATATCACTTCTAGGGTCCCTACGGTCTAGTGTTCTTTTTTTATCCCATAACACAAACTAGTGTTGAAAAGATGATCGACGGGAAGCGAGTAGAGTACGATGACTGTTTCTGTGTACCACGTTTTTTAATAATCGATGAAATAATCGAAACAAATAATCGATTATCGGAATAATCGAATAAGGCGCTACTCGATTAAAATTTAATCGATTAGTTGAACGATTAATCGATTAGTTGGGATAATCGATTAATTTGCGACATCACTATGCATGATATTAAAGTGCAAATCATCATTCCATGGCCGCCATCTTGGATTTATTGTCCGCCATCTTGGATTTAAAAATGCCGGCATATCGATTTTTGACTTCTACTCATCAAGCCCGATCCATAGATATCCATATTGCATGGTATCATAGCTCATGCCCGCCATCTTGGATTAGGGCCCGCCATCCTGGATTAGGGTCCGGCGTCTTGGATTAGGGTCCGCCATCTTTGATTTCAAAATGGCGTCATACATCGATTTTAACTTCTATTTATTAATCCCGATCAATAGATGCTCATAATGCATAGTGTCATGGCTCAAATCACCATTCCATGGTCGCCATCTTGGATTATGGCGCGCCATCTTGAATTATAGTCCAACATTTTGAATTCTAAAATAACGTCGGATATTGATTTTTGACTTCTACTCATCAAGCCCGATCGATAGATACCCATATTGCATGATATCATAGCTTAATCCACCATTCCATGACCGCCATGTTGAGTTTATAGTCTGCCATCTTGGATTCCAAAATGGCGTCGGGTATTGAGTTTTGACTTCTACTCATCAAGCCCAATCGATACATACTCATTTTGCATGGTATCATAGCTTAATCCTCCATTCCATGGCCGCCATCTTAGATTATTATCAGCCATCTTGGATTCAGTAGGTATTCATATTGCATGGAATCATAGCTCAAACCAGCATTGCATCTGGTTTACAGTCCGCCATATTGGATCCCAAAATGCAATCGGATATTGTTTTTTTACTTCTACTCATCAAGCTCGATCGATAAACACCCATATTGCATGGTATCATAGCTCAAACCATCATTCTATGGCTGCCATATTGGATTTATAGTCTGCCATCTTGAATTCCACAAAAGCGTTGGGTATGCATTGATTTTTGACTTCTACTCATCAAGCCCGATCGACGCCATTTTGGAATCCAAGATGACGGACTATAAATCCAAGATAACGGCCATGGAATGGTGAATTGAGTTATGATACCATGCAAAATGGGTGCATGGTATCATAAACTCAATTCACCATTCCATGGCCGTTATCTTGGATTTATAGTCCGCCATCTTGGATTCCTAAATGGCGTCGGGTATTGATTTTTTACTTCTACTCATCAAGCCCGATCGATAGATACCCATATTACATGGTATCATAGCTCAATCCACCATTTCATGGCCGCCATCTTGGATTTATAGTCCGCCATCTTGGATTCTAAAATGGCGTCGTATATTGATTTTTGACTTCTACTCATCAAGCCCGATCGATAGATATCCATATTGCATGGTATAATAGCTCAATTCACCATTCCATGGCCGCCATCTTGGATTTATAGTCCACAATCTTGGATTCCTAAATGGCGTCGGGTATTGATATTTTACTTCTACTCATCAAGCCCGATCGATAGATACCTGTATTGCATGGTATCATAGCTCAAACCACCATTCCATGGCCGTCATCTTGGATTTATAGTCCGCCATCTTGGATTCTAAAATGGAGTCGGATATTGATTTTTGATTTCTACTCATCAAGCCCGATCGATAGATATCCATATTGCATGGTACCATAGCTCAATCCACCATTCCATGGCCGCCATATTGGATTCATAGTCCGCCATCTTGGGTTCCAAAATGGCAACGGATATTGATTTTTGACTTCTACTCATCAAGCCCGATCGATAGATACCCATATTGCATGGTATCATAGCTCAAACCATCATTCCATGGCCGCCATCTTGGATTTATAGTCCGCCATCTTGGATTCCAAAATGGCGTCGGGTATTGATTTTTTACTTTTACTCATCAAGCCCGATCGATAGATACCCATCCTGCATGGTATCATAGCTCAAACCACCATTCCATGGCCGCCATCTTGGATTTATAGTCCGCCATCTTGGATTCCAAAACGGCGTCGTATATTGATTTTTGACTTCTACTCGTCAAGCCCGATCGATAGATACCCATATTGCATGGTATCATAGCTCAAACCATCATTCCATGGCCGCCATCTTGGATTTGTAGTCCGCCATCTTGGATTCCAAAATGGCGTCGTATATTGATTTTTGACTTCTACTCATCAAGCTCGATCGATAGATACCCATATTGCATGGTATCATAGCTCAATTCACCATTTCATGGCCGCCATCTTGGATTTATAGTCCGCCATCTTGGATTCCAAAATGGCGTCGGGTATTGATTTTTGACTTTTACCCATCAAGCCCAATCGATAGATACCCATCCTGCATGGTATCATAGCTCAAACCACCATTCCATAGCCGCCATCTTGGATTTGTAGTCCGCCATCTTGGATTCCAAAATGGCGTCGTATATTGATTTTTGACTTCTACTCGTCAAGCCCGATCGATAGATATTCATATTGCATGGTATCTAGCTCAATCCACCATTTCATGGCCACGATCTTGGATTTATAGTTCGCCATCTTGGACTTTAAAATGGCGTCGGATATTGATTTTTTACTTCTACTCATCAAGCCCGATCGATAGATACCCATCTTGCATGGTATCATAGCTCAAGCCACCATTCCATAGCCGCCATCTTGGATTTGTAGTCCGCCATCTTGGATTCCAAAATGGCGTCGGGTATGGATTTTTGACTTCTACTCATCAAGCCCGATCGATAGATACCCATATTGCATGGTATCATAGCCCAAACCACCATTCCATGGCCGCTATCTTGGATTCATAGTCCGCCATCTTGGATTCCAAAATGGCGTCGGGTATTGATTTTTGACTTTTACTCATCAAGCCCAATCGATAGATACCCATCCTGCATGGTATAGCTCAAACCACCATTCCATGGCCGCCATCTTGGATTTATAGTCCGCCATCTTGGATTCCAAAATGGCGTCGGATATTGATTTTTGACTTCTACTCATCAAGCCCGATCGATAGATATCCATCTTGCATGGTATCATAGCTCAAACCACCATTCCACAGCCGCCATCTTGGATTTGTAGTCCGCCATCTTGGATTCAAAAATGGCGTCGTATATTGATTTTTGACTTCTACTCATCAAGCCCGATCGATAGATATCCATATTGCATGGCACCATAGCTCAATTCACCATTCCATGGCCGCCATCTTGGATTTATAGTCCACCATCTTGGATTCCTAAATGGCGTCGGGTATTGATTTTTTACTTCTACTCATCAAGCCCGATCGATAGATACCCATATTGCATGGCACCATAGCTCAATTCACCATTCCATGGCCGCCATCTTGGATTCATAGTCCGCCATCTTGGGTTCCAAAATGGCGACGGATATTGATTTTTGACTTCTACTCATCAAGCCCGATCGATAGATATCCATATTGCATGGCACCATAGCTCAATTCACCATTCCATGGCCGCCATCTTGGATTTATAGTCCACCATCTTGGATTCCTAAATGGCGTCGGGTATTGATTTTTGACTTCTACTCATCAAGCCCGATCGATAGATACCCATATTGCATGGTATCATAGCTCAATTCTCCATACCATGGCCGCTATCTTGGATTTATAATCCGCCATCTTGGCTTCCAAAATGGCGTCGGGTATTGATTTTTTACTTTTACTCATCAAGCCCGATCGATAGATACCCATCCTGCATGGTATCATAGCTCAAACCACCATTTCATGGCCGCCATCTTGGATTTATAGTCCGCCATCTTGGATTCTAAAATGGCGTCGGATATTGATTTTTGACTTCTACTCATCAAGCCCGTTCGATAGATATCCATATTGCATGGTACCATAGCTCAATTCACCATTCCATGGCCGTCATCTTGCATTATGGTCCGCCATCTTGGATTATAGTCCGCCATCTTAGATTATGGTCCACCATCTTGGATCCCAAAATGGCGTCGAATATCAATTTTTGACTTCTTCTCATCAACCCCAATCGATAGATACCCACAATGCATAGTATCCGTAAAAGATTTACCGTTAAATAGCATGCATTCTGACGTTTTGGCCGCCATCTTGGAACCCGAGCCGCCATCTTGAATTCCAATACCCTTATAACCACCCCCTTAATCTAACAAATGTGTATACCAAATTTGGTTGAAATTGGATGAGGCATTCCAGAGTTATGCTGGAACATACATACATACATACAAACAAATAAACATACAAACATACGAACATACAAACATACATACATTGACTTTTATATATATAGATTTAATTTAATTTAATTCTTTAATATCACTCTACTTTGGCAGATTCAAAATCAAATCTATCATAGATGCAAGAAAGCGCGATTTAATTTCCACACGACGCATTCGTTCAAGTTAGTTTTGAAATGTCGGCACTTTCTAGGAGAATTCGGTTTAAATTTGATTTCACGAAACCATAATGTGGTCAACTTTAGGAAGGAATTTGTTCATCGCAGATACTAGCTTCGATGTCGAAATTTCAACTCACGCGGGACCGGGTTAGCTCCGATGATGTAAATAATTATTCCCAGTTGCTGTCTTCCCATCCGCTGCCGCACTGGGAAAATGCGAATGAGCCACCATCTCGGTTGCCGGCGGTGCATCTACCGCGCCCAGCGGCGCTTTTGCAGTGGTTTGTTTCAAAATGTCGGCGCTTGTTGAAAATTCGGTATTAACTCCTGTGGAAAATTCGATTTCTAGCCCTTAGAAGGACTGTTTAAATTTAATTTCGCAAAATCAAATCTGCTTGATCACTTTCTTCGACGATGGTGCTGGCTCCGTTGTTGCAAGTGCAAATGACGCACGCTCCGATGATGAAAATTTGATTTCACCGCCGCCGCTACTGCTCGGTTGGCAGCGTCCGTCCGTCTGCCACGCTCGACAGTCTGGTGAAGAATGGGCAGAGCAAGCGAAACGCAAAAGCGCTCTCGCCGACCCTCCGCACTCGACGACGCACGGAAGAACACTGAGCGAAAAGGAGAAGAAGATTTTAATTTATACTCCACGGGCGCTCCGCTGATGCGCTCTCGTCGAAGCATCGAAGAAGACTGATGGAAGATGAGAAGAAGCAGAATGCTTTTATACCGCAAGGAAAAATCCAAAATTCTGCTTGCACGTGATTGGTCAGTGAAAAGATGGGTCAACAATTTTCAATTTTTCAATAGTTTATGATTGAAAATAGTAACTTTCAAGTATTGTAGAAAATTGTTGTGCAGTTTTCCCATCGATTCGAGCTATTATCCGAAAAATCCATCGTTTACTTTTTGAGTTATTAACGTTTGAAATCTTTCATAATTTCGTGACGCGGTCGATTTTTGGTTTTTGCAAAGTGTACCCCGGAATAGAAAATAAAGACGTAGTCCTACGTCAAAAAATGAAAGTGTCTTTGTAATTCGCCAAACACGCAGTTTCAGAAAATATTAAATTTCACAGAAATATGGGACTAATTGACTGTCAAACATGTAAACTTATCATTCAATAACCCTTGAGCCAGATTATGATCATTTTCTACAAATTGTTTTAAGTTCGAAGCTTCATTTTTGACAAATAAAAATTGCCCTCACGTCGATCAATTTCACCCGAAATCACGGTCCTGCAGACCTATTCGAATCCAGTACTCATTCACATTGTTTTTGTCGCAGAAAAAAAAAGGAACATCACTGAGCAAATAGATTAGCTGGCTTCTCTTGATTTTTACACGAAGGAAAGAAACATCAAGGCGACATTTGAGATGCAATTCATCATAATTGAATTTAAGGCGATAAATAAATTCAATGACATCCACAAAATCCACACATATGCAAAGCAACTCCAATAGAGATGAACAACTTGCTATGCATCTACAACAAAGAGATAAATACAGCGGAAAAGAGTAGTAGAAGAACAAACAAACTGGTTCAACGTCGATTAAAGATTGAAATGAGACTTATTGAGTTCTGGAGGAGCAGGCACATTACTTCTTTTTTTAAATCCGAAAAAAGTTGAAGAATTTTCCGAGGAACTCATCAGACGGTACGCAGTTATTCTGGAAATCCTATCCTATGTAAAGCAAACTAACGCTCAGCAGTTTGACGATAAATCTCGTGAGACAGCGAGTAAACTCGTGAAGGAGTATCACTGCGGTACAAGACCAAAGGTCACATGGTGTTCAAGCAGACCAAATCTTTGGTCTGTTGCCGCTTTCTATAATTTAGCTCCAAAAGAAAAACAACCGTTTTTAATTACTTTTTGGAATCTTATCTTGGAACGACAAAAGACTTTAAGGAGGAAGACTAAATGGCTTATTTTATAACAATGAGTGACCCAGTATTTTTCTCAGAATTCAAATTTTTGTATACCCTACACCTACTGGAAATTTTAAACAGGCAGCACTGGGTGGTATTGTGACTGAGCTTAAAAATCACCTTGATAAAACTGACCCGGATCTGGTACAGAGGTACCAATTAAGTAGGTACCCGAGTACGAAATCCACATGAAAGCACAGAGGATTTTATTTTAAACTTAAAGCTTCAAGTCGAATTTTGCGGATTTGAACATTTCAAAGATGTTGCTATTTTGGATCCGCTTAATAGCTGGTATCAAAGACAAGAACCTTAGCAACAATTGGTAAGCAAAGGCGAATTATCCTTGGCCAATGCCGAAAAGATTATCACAACATAGGAGGAGGCTCGAGCAAATTCTGAAACTACCGAGCATACAAGCTATTTATAAACCACGTGAACCAAATTGTTGTCATCTCAGAAAACATTTCCCTCCCCCTCTCGTACACTTTTGTGCATCAAAAATTTTTAAATTTGTATGGAGCGTAGACTTTGCCCAGAGAACTACGACTACGCTTTTAACCTTCCAGGACGCGCGCCATCAAGCAATCCAAAACTGCACCGCGCTCGCGCTGTATACGAAAAGCGAGGTTTTTTGGTAGTGTTGTACTTTTTACAACAGCGCGCGCGCTGAAGGGTTAACGATCATTATAAATTTTCATAGTTGTGGCTCTTAAAAACAGAGGCGCTCGCATCGGTTTTCTATGCGTTTGACGTTTTACACTAGCGCCTTCTGTTGACGATATTGCACAACACAGTGATTCGTGCAACTTTTCCACCAGGTGATGGTAGTGTGAACTGGGCGATGGATTTCCATGAAAATCGTTCAAGGTGTTACGTCTGTTTGTCTGTGGCATTGGGTTCTTTTCTCCCTCTCCCCATACGATTAATGTCAAAAACGAAGAGAGAAGCACCGACACATCCGTGGAAGAAGCCAAATTGGGGTTATTTTAACTAAACGCAAATTTGCGTCAAATAAGGCCTCCGCTGGGTGAAAATAACTTACCGGTGGGTGAAAATTTTTGCAGCGATCAAACGAGAACTACCTAGTGACCACAATCGCTGCTTGACGCAAGTTTGAGTAATTCCACGGAGGTGTGGGATTGCGTCAAAAGAACTTAAATTTGGGTTGATTTGTAGTTCCGTGATCATCGTTTTTGGTACGGAGCGTTTTGGTACCCACTTTCTGGTCGGTTTACCCTAACTTGCTTCTGATTTTCGAGTGTGCGGCTCGTGTGTTGCTAGTGCTTATTTCGAAAATCACACATTTCAAACGAAATTGTTGTTGTTTTTTATGATTGTTTATATTTCTTTATCACTTTGCACGATATTGCGAAGCAGTGTCGATGTTTAAAGTGCATTTTTCCATGAATTAAGCAATCAAAACAAAACATTGGGCGCCATACTGAATCGGATGCTGGATTGATTATTCTGGCCCTTCGTCATCCCCCTGGCACTTAGGCAGTTTTCTATTTCTTAATGAATATTTCTTATTGTTGTGATAATATTACAAAATATAAGAGCAGAATTTAACATTCAATAGGACCCTAATTATTATCATGACGATGTGAATTATAAACAACAACAACAACAACACCATGCTTTCCACCGTGAACAGCAGCAGCACTACGAGAACTTGAGGAACTACCATAGTATGATGCTGCAAAACCAGTACGTCCATCAGCAACAACAACAACAGAATGAACAGCAGTGGCAGCACGGTAAAAAGAAAATGGCCCGTCAGCAAGCAGGAGAAAGCGTTGGGAAGTATCGCTTAAGCTGTTAGTACACAGGGTCAAATATTTGCCCAAAAAGAAACCAACGCTCAAACATCTTGTTTGACTCGATCGAATTTCCATAGTGTCAAACTGATGTTGTTTCTTGAGTTCTTTCCTTGTCGAATATTTGACCCTGTGTACTACTGGCCTTACTCTACCAAAAATTTGTATTTAATATTTGTACTGGTTTTACATTAGGGCCTAACTGACATTATCGATTTCTCGTCATCGATCC
Source organism: Aedes albopictus (assembly GCF_035046485.1). Classification (NCBI taxonomy): domain Eukaryota; kingdom Metazoa; phylum Arthropoda; class Insecta; order Diptera; family Culicidae; genus Aedes; species Aedes albopictus. The sequence goes on along the minus strand of NC_085138.1, from coordinate 288,921,781 downwards.
TCTGTTTTTGTTCTCTAAACCCCTGTTTGAGTTCTCTAAACATTTTGTGGATAACATTTTAAGGAAACGGCTGCATCTTGCTACAGTAGACGTGCGGTAAGTGCAACATGTTAACGTTTCAGTTACCGAATGTAATTCGTAACAGTTGTCAAATGCTGTTGGATAGCGGTGCGATAACTGCAAAATTGTTGCACTTAGCGGACTTGCAGTTAAACCGTTTGCACCGAGCGAACGTCTACTGTATAAAGTAAACAATAATAACTTAGTTTACATTTGTTATTCGTAACGTATGTTGGTCTGTGGTAAAAGCATTACGGTAATTCATGTATTTTGGACAGGCTGAGGACAACGTTGGAAAAATCGTACCCTAGCTTCCTTAGAAAACAATTGATTATTTTGCAAAGTTACTAATACGCTTATAATATGATTGTACTTTGCGTTCCTGGTGACAAAAACCTTAACGAAAGCATTTTAAGCTGAGAAAATCACAATTTCCAATCGCCTGTTAGAATTGCATTTTGGACATCGAATATATGTTTTGGACACCCTCAGGTATATATAATTTGGACAGGGCAATTATTACAATGTTTAACCAAGAGTACTGCTAAATCATGGAAGTAGCATAAATTAACAAATATTTTCTTACAAATAATCAAATTTCTCCGCTTAACAGTCATCTATTTTAAAAACTATTACAGTTTTTGTTAAAATGGAGGAAATATAGCCAGAACCACATAATACGCCTCCAAGTATGCAATCGCACAGCTTCCCCATGTAGTTCGTCAGATGACCAAAATATATTTTCAGTAGAAAACGTGTAATGTATTTTAGACACCTCCTATTTTAAGCGTTCTAGAAGTACGTTAAGAGATTGGCTGCCTAATGCTTCTTTATTGAACATTTTTCATTGCAAAAAAGCTTTTAAATTTCTTACAATTATTAATTCAACCATTGTGAGGTGAATATTATATGTGGCTATGAATTGTATGTCGTCTTGCATACCTGTGCATTTGAGGGGTTTTAGTGAAATAATTTACATTTTCGATAATTTTGAAGTAAACTCTTAATTATTAGGCGTATTTTCAACGTATTTTCAACAATAATCGATATTCAGAAGTATCTACTTTTATTAGCTCTCCGGAACAAGACATATATCGCCGTGCATGTCCAAATTATATTTTTACCCTAGTATGTATTTGAACCACCAAACCCCAAATCAAGCCGTGTTTTTGATTTACTAAACTTATTTTTTCGTTTGTTTCCAGAAAGCTAAGGTCAAGCGGCTCCGGTCGTTGGCCGAAAAAACGATCGCGATGTTAAAGATCACAAAGTCAAGTCTTCGACAATGTACTTTGAAAGGAGAAGGTTAGTATAATGATAATAGTGTAAATTGCCATAGTTTAAGAGTGTTATTCATATTCATCTTATTCGAAAACAAGCAATTACGACACCGATTGATTCCGTTCTTTTTGTTTTCATACGTGCTAAACGAAATATATGGTATACAGGTAATACAGCTAAACGAAACCCATGCAAGTGACACAACAAATCGCGGATTTTTAGGTATTTTGATTTGGCAAAAAAAAGTTTCCGGCCATATTGGGGACAACCTGTAGTGTTCCGCAACCGATTACGGTTGCCCCATTGGAAGTGGTCAAATGTAAAGGAGAACCAAACCCATAAATTCGACACATTAAATGATGTTTAGGTAACCTGATGAACGGTTAACAAGTAAAAAAAATCATAGACCATACTTTGGAAAACCAATAGTGTGCTGAAACCGATTCCATGTGGCCCGACGGAAGTGGTCAAATGTCGAACGGAACCAAACGCACACATTGAATAACGGCTTCTTCGATAACGCGAAGAACGATCAGCAAGAAAAAAGTCTCAGGCCACATTTACCGGTAGTGTTCCGGAACCAGATTCGAGTGCCTCGCCAGACTGGTGAAATGCACAAATGAACCAAACCCACACATGCATTACATCAATTTGCGACTTTTAAAGAAAACTGATCAACAATTTGCATGAAACTAGTCTAAGACCATATCATGGACAATCAGTAAGTGCTAAAATGTGAACCGAAAGTGGTAAAATGTGAAATTCGACAATGATTGCTGTCAAATAACCTGCGAGAACTTTTAATTCGATAAACAAACTCTATTTTAGTTTTATTTAGAATGTATGATTTGTTTTAGAACACCAATCTTACAGATATTGTGGTGGTACGAATTGATAGCTTGTTCTTTTTACGATTGTTGGCTTCCGATCCGAGGTTCACTGCGGTTGATCACCAAACGGATCAGGTGTAGGAAAGCATTAAATTTGAACTTTCGGGAGAAGCAGCTGCACGAGAAGCCGCTGCGGGTGTGAGCAGGGCCGGATTTAAGGGGGCCATGGCCCCGGGCCCCCACATTTTAGGGGCCCCCACAAAATCTAACTTCCAATGGGAATCGAAAAAAGTAGTGCTAGAAACATCCTGCTTTAATTTTTATCACAAGTACGTCTACTATCAAGATGTGTGTGAAATATTGTGCTTCAAATTAGAAAGAAGCAGATATCTGCCTTTTTATAAAATTTAAAACTTCTTCTGAAAGTTGTTAAGATTTGTATGGTTCGGAATGATCATCTTCACCTGAGTTTTGGATTAAATCTTAAACTCTATGGAATAGAGAGTCGAAAAGTTTCTGCTGAAAATTCGTGTTTATTTCTTTCGAAAATTATTTATATTATTTCTAAACATTTCCTATATAGTTCTTTGAAGATTTGGAAGTGTTTCTATCCGAATGAAGAAAAGTTTTTTGAGTTGTAGAGTTCGATTCCACTAACCAAACTTATGAATTATTCAAATCAAAACCCAGAATTGTTGAAACATTTCTTTGAAAAAATTAGCAAGAATTTTGACTGGATTTTTTTATTGCAAAGATCTAATCCGATTTTCTTTAATATGATTAAATTCATGACGAATTTTTCTTCCTGGCTTAAATGTGTAATTTAAGGCGAACTCTTAACAAATCCATAGGATCCTTATAAAAATTGCAGTAGATATTTGTGAAGAAATTCTTGAAAGATCCTGAAATATTTAAAGTTTTGCAAACATTTTTTTTTAATTGGCTAAAAATTCATCCGTCAAAGATTATTGCGAAATTCACTTATAATTCTATTCAAAATAAAACAGAAATTCCACCAAGAACTCATTATGGATATCCGATGAAATTTCTTCAGCAGCTTTTATTAGAATTTCCGCTAAAAATACCACTATGGATTTTTGCCTCTTGAAGTTTCACAAAGAGTTCTTAACAATTATTTTGCGCGTACACCAGAAACATCTCTCGAAGTTGCGTTAGAAATGTTTATGCTCAAGTTCCATAAAAAAGAAACTTGGTAATCGGTTAGCAACTCTATAGATTTCATCAATGATTCCGCAAGAAATTCTATTTGGAGCTTTTGCAATAACTGCCCCAAAGATAACGCTATACATTTTATTTGAAATTTATCGAAAATGTCTCCTCAAAAATCTAGTTTTAAATTTCTTAAAGAACTTTCTCATGAATTTCGACTTGATCAATGGAATCTAATAATATGAACACTCTCGGATAAAGCGTTATTTATTTGATAAAATTTCTTTTACAATCGACTTCAGACTAGATTTTCATATCTGGATATCTGTATTACTTAGATTGCTTTTTTTTCTAGTTACGCTTATTAAGCTAGAATAATTTCTCCAATAACTACCCTAATTTATGGAAGAATTCTTCATATTTTCTGGATTTTTCTACAAGGAAAAAAAAATATCCTTTAAAAAGAGGGCCCCACAACACTGTGGCCCCGGGCCCCCACATTTGTAAATCGGGCCCTGAGTGTGAGTAACACCACAATATCGGATCATCCGTACTTACAGTGTATGACACTGTGACATTTGATCATTTTTTAATTCGACAAAAGTCGAATGAGCGGGATACAAATTAAAAAGTGTCGTATTAAAGAGTGATGGATACGCGGGGTTTGACAGTACATCAAACAGCAGATTTTGTGATAATTTCTTCTTCTTTATGGCTCGACGTTCGCATTGGAAATTGGCCTGCCTCTCTTCAACTTAGTGTTCTTTAAAGCACTTCCACAGTTATTAATTGAAGGGTTTTCTTTGCCTGTCATTGCATGAATTTGTATATTGTGAGGCAAGTACAATGATACACAATACCCAGGAAGTCCAGAAAATTTTTCCAACCGGAACGGGAATCGAACTCGCCGTTTCCGGATTGGCGATCCAACCACTAGGCCAACTAGAGACCCTTTTTTGATAACACGATGATCGATTCGTAAGAACATAGCTTCAGACCATTTTAGATAACCGGTAGTGTCCCGAAACCAGTTCTGGGTGTCCCACCGGAAGGGGTCAAATGTAAAAGTGATCTGTACCCATGCATAAGATAAATCAAAACGTGTTTTTCAGGTAACCTAATGTACGTTAGCAATAAAATAGTCTCAATATTTGGTAAACCTGGTGGTGCTCCGGAACCTGTTCCAGTATCGCATCGAAAGTAACCAAATGTACCATGCGACACATCACATCACGACTTTTAAATAACCTGAGGAACGGTTAACTAGAAAATAGGCTCATACCACATTAGAGACTACCGGTAGGGTTGCACAACCAGTGTTTGGTGCTTCGCCGGAACTACGAAAATAAATAAAATCAATGCAAGCGATAAATATGTGTAAGAGAACAAAATCTTGCCAAATTAAACCCACATACAAACAGACGTCTCACTATACTCACTACGTTATTGTTTTCAACGGTCAATAAAACATAATCAAGAATGAGCAGAAAAGACTTTATCGAAGACCGCAAAGTGATCTGTGATTGTGTTAAAAGTTATATCTTAGCTTGTTAGTATCGTGTTGATATTGATCAGCCCCCAGTGTTAGTGAAGGTGCTCAAGCAGTCAACAGAGAAATCTGATATTATTCAGCTCTGCTTTAGCGTGGTTCAAAAAATCGTTTTTGCTCCACACCGCTTATTCGATTCGAAATCAGATTCTATGCCTTCTCCCAAAATTTGAGCTCATTTGGTTGAAAATTGAGACTGCACACCCGAGCAAAGGCGGATAACAAAGTGATATGACTTTGATAATAAACTGTGTTATCAGTGTTATCATTTTGTTATTTTTGTTATCATCTTCTTCAATTGATGATAACCAGACGATAACGAATTTAGTTATCGATAATTTTGGTCTATCGCGATAACATAAAAATACTAAATGATAACAATAGTTATTTATGTGACGAGTTGCAAAAAGTTGATTTTTTCAGCACGAGTCGTACATTTATCCAACGAGGCTTGCCGAGTTGGATAAATACGAAAAGTGCTGAAAAAATCGAGTTTTGCAACGAGTTCCATACAAAATTTTATGCAATGATTTTTTCATAATGCAACTCATTTGAGTTGCATAATGTTCATAATGCAACTCAAATGAGTTGCATTATGAACATTATGCAACTATTTTTCATTATACAACTCATTTCAGTTGCATTATGAACCGGTACGGAAAAGTTGGCCATTATGATACTGAAATGAGAAATATAAAATAGAAATTATGACACTGAATTGCAGAAAATATGTTATCTGTTTCCAAACGCACATTTCAAAGCTTTCCCAAAACTGAGAGTCTGATGAACCTCGAATCTAAAAATAGATTCCGTTTTCCGCATACAATGCGACTGCAGCACGAAAGCGTAGCTCTTTATTACTCCCACACTCAATGAGTTCCGTTGGTATAGCGGCTATCGGCTGCGACCGACAATCACTCGATCAGGGTTCGAGACCCGCCTGGGCGCAATAGTTGAAAACATTGGTTGTAAATTATACGAAACTTTTTTCAATAGCTGACGATGTCGGTAAAGTAGATTTTTACTATTTTGGTCGATAAAATAGCTCTAAATGATAACTAAGTGATAACAAAACCAGTTATCAGTCAGATGTATTTTTTCATGTTGATAACTAAACGAAATGTTGAACAAAATTTTGTATAACACAATTAGTTATCAACTTGAACTCAATGATAACTTAACTTCTTATAATTTTGGTATTCGAGAAGTAAATATGAGTTATCATTTTTGTTATGTTGGCTCTTAATTCAACCTAAATGATAACAAACTCAATTATCAAACGAATGATAACCTGGTAACAGAAATTGTTATCATTTTGTTATCCGCCTTTGCTCGGGCAAGCCTTTCAAAGTTTGTATGGGAATTACTATGGAAAAACGATGTTTTTCATTCAATCGACCATAGCATTTTCCCAAGTGCCCTAGAGGATTAATTGATCCTTGGTACTCCTAGGCTACTCTATCAGCAACAACTTTGCTGAAGACCGCATACAAATCGGACGCCCCATTAATTAATTATCGATTTGTATCCAACCGGACAAACTTTAGCAATGATCCTCCAGCTTCCCAGCAGGCAACATTGCTGCATATGGCGCCAAAGATAGCACACTGAAATCATGGCTACTATGTTTCACTGCAAAATGCAGTGATGCCCACCGAATAGTTTAACCATCATGAGTAAAGATTTCCATTCTGGATAAAAATCGGTAACTAATTAATGAGGCATGCGATTTGAATGCGGTCTTCGGCAAAGTTGTAGCTGATAGAGAAACCTAGAAGTACCAAGGGTCAACTAACACTCTAGGGCACTTGGGGAAATACTACGGTCGATTGAATGAAAAACATCGTTTTCCCATAGTAATTCCCATACAAACTTTGAAAGGCTTGTGCAGTCTCAATTTTCAACCAAATGAGCTCAAATTTTGGGAGAAGGCATAGAATCTGGTTACGAATCGAATAAGCGGTGTGGAGCAAAAACGATTTTTTGAACCACGCTACTGCTTATACGTTGAACATAACGTCGGACTGTGCCATCAATAGGGTTTAAGTCATTTCAATGATGGCCTTGATAAGATGCTTACTTTTTTTTAAATATCAGGATTCAGGAACACTTTGACTTACGTCGACGGAAAGGTCGTGAGAACATATACGACGAGAAAGGCATTATCACCACTAGGTGGATTAACTTGGTTTTTTTATATTCGTTTATTTGGAAGGCTCGGGCGCCTCATGGGCATAACTGAGCCGAAATAATTTGTTGTTGTTTTTTTTACAATATATTTTACATTTTACAATATTTACTGCCTTAATGCTATATTAGTTTGGGGAGCCGAAGTACTCGCGGCTGTTTCGAGGTTAGGGATATAAAAAATAATAATAATTGGGAAGGAGGGATTTAGGGTTCTTGAACTAAATTATTTGCTAACTTATACTAAAAGAAGTGTAGAATTAGCGTTAGTTAAAATACACAGAAATAAAAACCAAAAAAAAAAACTTATACTAAAAACATTGATGGGACAAAATGTCCTTATCTGAAATGGAACAAAAAAGCAAGGGCTTTATCGGTAGACAACGGCAAGAAGAAGACAAACGGTAGGCGGGGACGACAGACAGGCGCGAACAGCAAAACCAAACGGCGGACAACGTAAACAAGGAACGTACATCAAACTCTGACTTCAACACGTTTCAAAAACTGATACATGAGATTCATGTATTCTAAATCAAGGTCTGCCAACACTTCTCTAACGGGTTTCTGTTGTTTTCCTCGGACCCGGAGAATTTCATGCAACTCAGATCGACCTCACGATACTCATTGCATCCCCACACGACATGTTCGATATTCTGGTAAGCCACGCCACAGACACAGAGATTGCTTCCTGAGAGCCCAACACGGAAGGTATGTGCGTTCAACAAATAGTGGTTGGATATCAACCGACACATTACACGAATGAAATCGCGGCTCAAAGCCAACCCTTTGAACCATGACTTCTTCAACACCTATGGAATGATGGAGTGCAACCATCTACCCATCTCTCCATTTGTGGCCAGCTGATCAAGGTCTCCTGACGGGCCAATTAAAAAAAAATCGTCGAAGGCGATTTGACGCTCGTAAATATCGCCTTCGCTAGCGCCCACCTTAGCCAGCGAGTCCGCCTTCTCATTGCCCGGAATCGAGCAATGTGAAGGGACCCAAGCTATGGTGATGGTGTATGAGCGTTTGGTCAAAGCACACAATACTTGGCGTATTCCATTCAGGAAGTACGCTGAGTGCTTCATCCGTTTCATTGACCGAACAGCCTCCAGAGAACTTAGACTGTCGGTAAAAATGAAGTAGTGCTCAGGTGGAAGAGTGCAAATGTACTCTAAGGTGTAGTATATAGCCGCTAGCTCAGCAATGTATACCGAACATAGCTTTTGAAGCATGTAGGTGGCGCTGTGAAATTCGTTGTAGACACCGAACCCAGTCGAATCATCTGTGAAGAACTGTCTGTCCCCGCCAACATGCCCGAACTTACTTGCAAAAATCTGTGGAATACCTACGGAACGAAAAGATTCCGGAATACCGGTGACCTTTTCCTTCATAGAGAGATCAAAATCCACTGAGGAGCTGTCGAAGTTTGAGAAATTGTCACGATTGGTGTTAACCGGAGATGGGCTTACCTCCAGCGTCATGTACCAGTAGTACACACTCATAAAACGAGTTTGAGGATTCTGTTCGAGCAGCTTTTCCAAATTTTCTATGACCAATGGATTCACAACCTCGCATCGGATGAGGAACCGGAACGACAACTCAAAATCTCCATTTTAAACGTAACGCGGGCGATTTCTGAAAATTTAGAATGACACCCGGTATAGAAAAGAGAGACGTAGTCCTACGTCAAAAAGATAAAACCCAAAGATTTTCATGCTGCGCAAAAGATTTGGAATAAAACTGGATTTTGTAAAAAAAAACTGCATGACAAGAAATAATGTTCAAAACATTTTTAATAAACTCTTGACTGACTGTTGTTTGGCTGGCCTCGGAAATAAAAATGAATATTAAAACAGACTAAATTAGATATTTTAACGTATTCTTCTAAACACTTTCAATCAGAACTAAAACAAGGCTCATGACATTCCAATGATTCGAATACATTTAGCTGACAAACATGCTTACTTCCATACAACTAACGAACAAACACAACCTTTAGAATTCGTGCAGATAGCAGTCACGATAACGAAACTGAATCAACTTTTGTCCTCGATTTTGCACTGTGCGCCACTCTCAATGGTATGTGATATCATCGTCTCACCTTCTTCCGTTTATCTCCCGGAATGCACCTCGATCACCAAATGCGAACAAAATCTAAGTAAAACCAAAGCAGGAACAGCGCGCCGGTGAATGGTGGGCAGGCAGCAAGCAGCACCCATCACCCGGTAATGTTCAAGCGTTTAAGTTCCCTTCCGAGCTCTACACTGAGATGCAGGCATGCATGGTAGCGCGTGAGCATAACCTTCCAACGTACAGAACGACGACAAACATCAATGCTTTAATTTACACGGAAACAATGTTGGAGAATGTATTTTATTATTCATCGAAACATGCAAATATGCCACGAAATCTGCATTGCAAACAGCAAAAAAAAAACTGTTGCTCTGGTCTTCGGTTGGTCTTGAAAAAGAAGAATGATCGTTCCCACAGTGGTTTTGGTTACTGCACGTTGGCATGCGAAGGTTTGTTTTGGTTAGCTTGAACTGGAATCGATCGCGAACCTCACAACCGCAGCACACCCCTGATTCCAGATCATGAAGTTCACCTCACACTGATTTGCATATTCGGGTTAGGGAGAGACCACGGCGATTAACCCATGAGTTCAACTTCTTGAACAGAGGAGGATGCGCTGCTGCTACAGTTCTAGCCCCCGAACAGCCTCATTGACTGACTGAAACTAAGGCCCAGAGAAGAACAAACACAATACCCAATACCCATAGAGTGTCAAGCTGCGATATTTATCGTCAATCAGTGAACGACGCGCTATCTCGCAAAACAGGTGATAAATCAGATAAATCCCATTCCCGATGTGCAACGGCGGTGCAACCAGCTTGACGCGGCCGAGTTATTCAAATGACCATCATGAAGATGACCACGGGAGCAGCAGAGCCATATTGGTTCCAGCGACGGACTCGGATGAAAAGTGTCGATAAACTCATAGATCAACGAAAATTTATGCAAAACGAAACAATGAAGTCGACAATAAAATTACCCCTTCGGCGACGCGATCCTTGCGGCCTAGGTCAAGACTCCGCGCTGCGAGCAAGGCTACAGCAGAGCTGAAATGTCCACGGACATGCTCCGAGGGCTATTCAAATTGCACACATATGGGGCCATCAATTGCTCCATCATCAGGAGAATAGATCTATAAAATTGAAACATGAGATAAATTCTCGTGAGATGTTGCGTTTGGGATCCCCTTTTTTGCATACCAACCATATCCAACCGACGACGACTACGACGATGGCCGTCAACTGGGCTTCTGGATTTGTCCATCGCGTTTAGCCCCGATGGATGTGTGCAGTCAGGTCGCCGGCCGGTAGCAGCTGCAGCCAGCAGCCGATTGCAGGAGCAGCTGAGCCAATGACAGTCGGAGAGTTTGAGTTATGCTGGAATGAACTGTCACGACAGAGGCGCAGTGGACATGTTATGCAAATATTTATGGTCTATGGAGTGGCCAGTACATGTCACATTTCCGATGCGGTGAAATTGCGTCGAGTAACGTGTAAGTTTTATGTGCGACATGGTTTGCGTTACATGGCATGGGAGAGTGTAAGGGTAATCTCAAGGTTTCGTTGTAAAATTGTGGAAAGAAATTAGAAATCTTGGGCGAAAGGTGCTTGACCTACCCTTTGAGAATCACTATTTATGAGTTCATTCAATCTGAAATATGGAGTCACCCATTTCGTATGATTCAAGGGCATGCAGTTTGAAAGAGTCGTTTTGAAAAAAAAAAAAACAGATTAATCCACCTAGTGGTGATAGTGCCTTTCTCGTCGAATATGTACTTATAATCTTTCCGTCGACGCAATCAATCTTGCCTTAGAGTCAGTGATCAGCTCCAAAATTTGGGGCCCAAATCTCTGTGCTTTTGTAACGGACGAGAAGGAGGAAATGCTCATAACAGCCATCTGGGACTGTACTCTCTAAAATAAAAACTCTCATTTTTGGGTAACACCCATGCCGCACAGGGAATGTGTTGGAAACACACATTTTTTTAAATTGCTCGTACGCTCACATTTTTGCAAAATATCAATATTTTTCGGTATTTGAAGGTGGTTCATAAACCCAGTGAGGTTTCAATGTCGAAATTATTGCAAAATACATGCTCATGTGAGCGTACGAGCAATTTAAAAAAAATGTATGTTTCCAACACAGTCATGTGCGGCATGGATGTTTACTAAAAATGTGCAGGCCGAACACATTTTTGAGCCAAGTTTTTGCGTTTTTGCGTGTACCACCTACGAATTTCTGAATCATGAGAATACTTTATTTAGAAATTCAAGGTAATCATCGAATTGGGGCACTTATTCCTACGTTATGTTCAACGTATGGGCAGAGCCGAAAGTATCAGACCTTTCAGTTGACTGTTTGATAATCTTCACTGGAGGATGATTCATACCAAGATGACAATTACTAGCCAGGATTTAACTTTTTCATAGATCATTTTGACAAAGTTTAATGTGCACACTTTATGCTATATTTTGTTATCATTGGTTACAAGATCCATGTAAAATTTGTTATGTAGTAATTTGAATTGCCAATGTTATATCACATTCAAATATAACCCACATTACAGAGCTCGCTCTCCAGTCGCATCAAAATTTTGTGCAGTAATTTTAGACGCAAATAATGATTTTAAAGAATGTTCGGGGCTGATGCGCTTAAATTTTAATTTTTCCATATAACGTTGACCCATCCTACTGTAAATTTACGTCTCAGGAATCTAAAATTGTGTGATTTAATGAGATCGCTTTAGTTTTTTTAGGTTTTTGGTTCTCTTACACATATCCATCGCTTGTTTTGATTTAGTTCACTTTCGTAATTCCGCTGAAGCACCCAACGCTGCTTCTGCAACACCATCGGTAGCCTCTTATGTACACGCAAAACAAGAAAAGCTACCAAAAATTGAGATATGCCTTTTCTACCAATTTATGTATTAAAAACGTACAGAAAATGTGATAAATCATAATCCATTCGTTGTATTAAGATGCGCAACACGGTTCCATAGCTTCCATACCACTACACACAAACACCTCCATTCAAACCCGAGAAGTTGAACCGGGTTGCGTCTAAAAATAACTTTCGCTTCGCTGCTGAGCTTCGCGTCCTATTGTCTACATGGAATTTTCCACTTGCAAACAGCAACCTGCTGGATGCGAGCTTTTCAGTGCACAATGGGTCTAGAGTCGTATTTACGAAGACAAAAATGTTTCTGCCATTTCTTTTTTTTTCATTATTGTGAAATGATTACGGTCAATCAAGTGTGGCTTATCCAAAAATCTGCTGATTAATTATCCTCTATACAATATCAGAATGTTTTACAAAGTTATAGCAAATTTACAAAAATAAAACATTCGATTGATTTGATTGATTTGTCTTTATTAATATTAATATTATTAATTAATTATTATTATTATTATTAATATTATTTGGCTGGTCAAGAACTAACAAATGATGAGCCTTTTGATTCAAAATTCCACCACAAGGCAGCGCTAGTGAGCAAACAAATATTATATTCCATATATCTCAGGACTCAGATCACTTAGAAAGTTGATGTCTTCGGCGATGTTGTTAGGTTGGTTACGGCCGCTCAGTTGATTATCTGATTAATTCAAGGTTCTGTCAGTAGGCGGCGCTAGTTACGAATTAATTGAAGCATGCAACTTTTATTTATTATTTCAAATATATTCAGCAAGCTGTAACTTTTTCAAAAATGCACCAAATATTCTCAAATTTTTCCTGCCAATTGCACAACTAGTAAGCTATAAACGGTACAAATTTGAACTCGATTGGATAACTTTACATAAAATTGGAGCAACTCTAAAAAAGTAGTTCATATTTGAGTGTTCTTCGTTTAATTGCTATATCTCTGGATCAAGTGAACCGAATGAAATGCGACATTGCACAATTATGACTAATACATAGCTCTTTGAAAAACCTTTGACTTGACTTAGACACGTTCAAAGAAAACAAACTTACAGCTTGTTGATTACTTCACGAAAAAATATCAATCATTTGAATGATTTTGCAAATGTGTAACTAGCGCCGCCTAGTGGACCATTAACTGTAAGCCCTTGACTCACTTAACAACGTTGTCGAAGACACCAACTTTCTAAGTGGTGAGAGTCCTGAGATATATGAAATTTTAAATTTGCCGTTTATTGGTGGAATTTCTAATTAAACGATCCATCACCATCCATCATGGCATCGCAAATAAAATTATTAGAAAGCAGATTTTTGAATCAGTTTAACCAGACGAACCACCCTAACAAAACAATAATAGGGAATAGGGTCAACAATTGAAAATAAACTTTCTAAAACACAATTTGTGGCTAAAAACTTAAAGCTGAAGTAAACAGTTTTGTCTTTGCAAATACGGCTCTGGACCCATTGTGCAGTGTGGCGGCTGTATCACTTCCATCTCCAAGCCACGTTTGTGTAGATGATGATGGCTTTCAGCCTCTTGTCTATCCATGTACAGTTGTAGCCGTGCTGGTTAGAGCGCAGGGTACTGTGAATCACCATTATAGTGCCTCGGTTCGATTCCCGCCGCTGCCGTATTTCTTTTTAAACATGTATTAGTATTTGATGCCGCCGCTGCTGCCATGATCAGTCTAAAAATAGAACAAATAATGAGAAACCAGTGCGACAGAGCACACGCACACATGCGAAATTTTCCTTTTCCAGATTCTAGGAAGCCAATACAATTTTTGGTATACTGCCACCTACCAATTTTTGTATTTGCAAGGCCCTAATACAATATACGTTTAATTGTCTGCCATATACAAATATTGTATTAGGGCCTTGCAAATACAAAAATTGGTAGGTGGCAGTATACCAAAAATTGTATTGGCTTCCTAGAATCTGGAAAAGGAAAATTTCGCATGTGTGCGTGTGCTCTGTCGCACTGGTTTCTCATTATTTGTTCTATTTTTAGACTGATCATGGCAGCAGCGGCGGCATCAAATACTAATACATGTTTAAAAAGAAATACGGCAGCGGCGGGAATCGAACCGAGGCACTATAATGGTGATTCACAGTACCCTGCGCTCTAACCAGCACGGCTACAACGGCAGACAATTAAACGTTCCATAATAAATACAAAATTTCCCATAAATAATTCGAAAAGTCCCAGTGAAGAAACAGGGGTGTAAGCAGTAATAAATAACAAAAGGTCCATAAACAAATAGAAAAATGCATAAATAAATCAAAAGTTTCCATAAATAATTGATTTTTGAGCAATTAAAAACGTCAAAAATGCAATGAATAAATCAATTGTTGCAATAAAAAAAGCCAATTTTCTTACCAAATAACTTCGAATTTTCCATAAAAAAATTCGATTTTTCCATAATAAATTAGAAAATTCATAATAAAAAAATATCGAAAAAGCAATAAAAAATTCAAAAAATGCAATAAAAAATGACGAAATTACCCATGAAAAACAAATGCAGAAAAGTATGAGACAGTGAAATGCTGAATCGCACTTATATGATTGAATCGACTGAAAAGCTTGCGTAACTATGATTGCAATTTACCAAGCAATTGCTTGCTGTCCGAACTCGCTACCGCTCGTCGGACCTAAAAAAAGGGATAACATCTATGTTTGCATTATACCGGGCAAATTCTTGAATCTGTGGTTTGCCTAGAACCGAATCGATGCAGTTGCGGTGCATCGGATATCGGAAACTTCGGCGGCCTTCTGCCGCCTCAGTTCCTCAATCCTCTATGCGGCTTCGCCGCATGGTCTATGTAATTTTTGGCTCAAAATGCATTTACGTTTATTGCTCGTTTTTTTGACATTTATTGATAATTTATTTTTTTGTTATTGCACTTTTTGAATTATTTATTGCTTTTTAGATATTTTTTTATTGTGAATTTCCTAATTTATTATGGAAAAATCTGATTTATTTATGGAAAATTCGAAGTTTTTTGGTGGGAAAATTGGCTTTTTTTATTGCAACAGTTGAATTTTTCATTGCATTTTTGACGTTTTTAATTGCTCAAAAATCAATTATTTATGGAAACTTTTGATTTATTTATGCACTTTTCTATTTGTTTATGGAACTTTTGTTATTTATTACTGCTTACACCCCTGTTTCTTCACTGGGACTTTTGGAATTATTTATGACGAATGATCACTTTCTTATGAGTCGTTTATATTTTAGCCATTTGTATATGTTCCATACCCAATTGTATTAGAATCTGCCAATCTCAGGTTGCGTGTAGTCTCAGTATATTTTGTATTGCTTACGAGACCCCCGGAAATTATTCTGGAACACTACCTTATGTTCACTAGTTTATGAAAACTGTTAATCAGGTTGCCCGGATTTAAAAATACTTACCGGTGTTAACTTATGTGGACTGTGCCTATTTTCTTATTATCCACGCATCAGGTTACTGACAAAAAACCGATTTGATACCGCAGGCATGGGTTTGATCCACTTTTATATATGTTTATTTACAGTGGGACAATCTTAACCGGTTCCGGAAAATTTACATGATTCATTTTTACATTTGACCAATTCCGGCGGGACACCTGAAACCGGTTGTGGAACGTAATCTCAGCTGATTTTTTTAATAACCGTTCATCAGCATATCGAAAAAACCACGATTTGATGAAGCGCATGCATGGAGTTTGGTTCCCTTCTACATTTGACCACATCCGGAGGGACACCGGGAACCGATTCCGGGACACTACTAGTTCTCCCAAGCATGGTCTGGGATATTTTTTCTTTGTAACCGTTCATCAGGATACCTTAAATGCCATTTGATGTGTCGCGAATATATTTTTGGATTGTTTTTTGCATTCGGCCATTTTCAGCGAGACACCTCGAACCGATTCCGGAACACTATCCGTAGTTTCTAATGTGGGCTTAGCTTATTTTCTTGCTGATCGTACAAGTTATCGAAAAGACTACGATTTGATGTGTCGCGTGTATGAATTAGGCCACTTCCGGCAGGACATCAGGAACCGGTACCGGGATGCTACCAGTTCAGATATGATCCGAAACCGGTTCCGTAACACTACCGGTCAGATATAGTGCACGACTATTTTCCTATTTACCGTTCATCAGGTTATAGAAAAAGCTGCGATTTGATGTGTTACATGCATGGGTTTGGTTCACTTTTATATTTGGCCACTTCCGGCGGGATACCCGGAACCGGTTCCGGAACACTACCAGATCAGATATCAGAGACTATTTTCTTGTTTACCAATCATCAGGTTACAGAAAAAGCGGTGATTTGATGTGTTACATACATGGGTTTGTTTCACTTTTACATTTGGCCACTTCCAGCGGGACACCCGGAACCGGTTTCGGTATGCTACCGGTTTAGATATGGTCTTAGACTATTTTCCTGTCTACCGTTCATCAGGTTATACAAAAAGCTGCGTTTTGATGTGTCGCATGCATGGGTTTGGTACACTTTTATATTTGGCCACTTCCGGCGGGACACCCGGAACCGGTTCCGGAACACTACCGGTTCAGATATAGTCTGCGACTATTTTCCTGCTTACCGTTCATCAGATGAACGAAAATGCCGTGGTTTGATGGGTCGCACGCATGGGTTTGTTGCAATTTCATATCTGGCCCCTTCCTGAGGTACCGGTCCGGAACACCTAAATGGCCATAACTCCGGAACGGCTGGGTCGATTCAAACCATTTTCAATAGGAAACAATGGGACAATATTCCGCGTCGATTGAAACCTAATGCGTTGAAATCGGATGATATTTACTATCCAAAAGTGAGGTGACATTTTTGTACACATACACACGCACACACACACACACACACACACACACACACACACACACACACACACACACACACACACACACACACACACACACACACACACACACACACACACACACACACACACACACACACACACACACACACACACACACACACACACACACACACACACACACACACACACACACACACACACACATACATACACACACACATGCACACACACACACAAACATCATCTCAACTCGTTGAACTGAATCGATTGGTATATAAGACTTGGCCCTCCGGGGGTTCTATCAAGATTTCATTTTTGGAGTGAACATATAGCCTTTCGGTACACCTTGGTGTACGAAAAAGGCACAAACATATTTTGCTGATTCAACGTCAAGTCACTCTAGTTCCCCAAATAAAGTTTTCCCAGAAGTTTTTCTTCGAATGAGTCGTTTCTCGAAAACAAGTCGTTCAGTAGGTACTGCAACGGTCTGCTTCATTTTTTCTGGCTATGGCTAATATTCAGTGATATTTTTCGTCACACTATTGATTATCATTGTAAATATAATGTCGAAGAGTATGCTGAGTGGGACTGTTTCTCGTTTTTGAAAACGGCAGCTTATTTATTGCACCCATAAACAAATAGAAACGCTCCATAGAAAATCAAAAAGCGCTCCATAAAGAATGAACATACGTTCCATGAAAACGTGCAATGTTACCCATAAATAATTGAAAAAGTTCCATATTTTATAAAAAATGTACCGGTAAAACATGAAATTTTCTCAATAAAAAAGAAATTTCTCACCAATAAATAATACTGAAATGCTCCACAATAAAATACAAATGCTCCATAGAAAAATACAAATGCTCCATAAAAAAATAAAATTGTACCCATAGAAAATTGAATATTGCTCCATAGAAAAATTGAATTGCACCATAAAAAATTGAAATTGCACCATAGAAAATATATGAATTTTCCATAAGTATTATCAAACTGCACCACAGAAAATATTAATTGCTCCATGAAAAATCGAAAGTCCTCCATAGATAGCATATTCTCATAATTTAATTCGACAGGGCTGAATTGCTTTACAATGCACTGCTTTAGTGGTGCAAATGCTTAAAGTTATGGAGAATTTTCAACTTTTTATGGATCAAATTGTATTTTATGTGGTGCAGTTTGATAATACTTATGGAACATTTCTCTATTTTCTATGGTGCAATTTCAATTTTTTATGGTGCAATTTTATTTTTCTATGGAGCAATATTCAATTTTCTGTGGGTACAATTTTATTTTTTATGGAGTGTTTGCACTTTTCTATGGAGCATTTGTATTTTATTATGGAACATTTCAGTATTATTTATTGGTGCAATATTTCACTTTTAATGAGAAAATTTTATGTTTTATCGGTACATTTTTTATAAAGTATGGAACGTTTTCAGTTATTTATGGGTAACATTGCATATTTTCATGGAACATATGCTCATTCTTTATGGAGCGCTTTCCGATTTTCTATGGCGCATTTGCAATTTGTTATGGTTGCAATAACCTTTTTTCTTTGAAAACTTTAGTTTCTTTAACGGAACAGACCGATCCGACGGATCCCAACAGCATGCGTTGTGTGGTAACGGAGAAATTCGTAGATTGCATACTGAAAGTTGTCATGTTAAAACTTTAATATTCCTAATTGCTTATAGAATGCTATTTGGGAAGGAACGGCTATCCAATCAGAGGATGAAGTAAAAAGACATGAAAACTTCCATGCCCGGCCACGCCCATCTTCTCTGTTACGAGGATAGGAAAGGATGTGATGATATAACACCTACTTTACAATAGGTCAGCGACTCACCGACGCTCCCATAGGTGTCAAGGAGTTGGATATTTGGAATGGGTTGATTTGGGATTCACTACACGCAACCAGAGAATGGCAGATTCTAATACAATGCGGTATGAAACATATACAAATATTGTATTAAGGCTTTGCAAATACAAAAATTGGAAGGTGGCAGTATACCAAAAATTGTATTGGCTTCCTAGAATCTGGAAAAGGAAAATTTCGCATGTGTGCGTGTGCTTTGTCGCACCGGTTTCTCATTATTTGATCTATTTTTAGACTGGTCATGGCAGCAGCGGCGGCATCAATTGCCAAAACATGTTTAAAAAGAATACGGGCGGCGGCGGGAATCGAACCGACACACTATCATGGTGATACACAGTACCCTGCGTTCTAACAAGCACGACTACAACTACACTCAGCCAAATAACCTTAAGAATTCCATAAGGCCCAACTTATGAAACGGCCTTTAAATAATTCATAATGATACGGATGAACTTCATAAGGTCACTCTATGACGTAAAATCGTCTCACAGCTTAGCTTTTATTCATGTTTAGCAACATGGTATTCTCAAGCGTCGGTAGCCGTATGGATAAAACACGGGCTCGGTGATCCCGACGTTCATGGATCGAATCCAGTCTGCATTATTTAAAGATTTTTTTGTTCTTTTCATAAGTCTATCTTATGAAATTTGTCATAGCAAGCACGATCAATTTTCATAAGGTATTCTTATGTCATCCATAATAATTAGTTATAGCAAATTTTCATAAGGTATTTCGATGAATTTCGCTAGTTTTTTTCGCTGTACACATGGATAAATCAGAGGCTGAAAGCCATCATTAATACACTCAGGCAAATAAACCTAAGATAATCATAAGGTCTAGATTATGAAATGGCCTTTAAAAAATTCATAACGGCTAGAACGATTTTCATAAGGTCGGTATATGACGCAGAATCGACTCACAGTTTGGCTTTTATACACATTTAGCAACACGATATTCTCAAGCGTCGATAGCCACGTGGGTTGGGCACGAGCTCAGTGATCTCGACGTTCATGGATCGATTCCAGTCTGCATAATTTTGTGATTTTTCTGCTCTTTTCATAAGTTTATCTTATGTAATTAGGTCATAATAAGCATGTTCAATTTTCATAAGGTATTCTTATGGCATCCATACTTTACAGTTATGGCTAAATTTCATAAGCTATTTTGATAAAATTCGGTAGTTTACTTCGCTGAGTGTAATACAAACGTGGCTTGGTTATGGAAGCGATACAGCCGCCACATTGCACAATGGGTCCAGAGACGTATTTACGAAGACAAACTTTTAGTTTTTAGACACATATTGTGTTTTAGAAAGTTTCCTTTTAATTGTTGACCCTATTCCACATTATTGTTATGTTAAGGTGATTTATCTGGTTCAAAACTGTGTTTTCTAATAATTTTATTTACGATTTCGTGATGGATCGTTTAATTGGAAATTCCAGAGGTCAAGCAAATTTTAAATTTCATATATCTCAGAACTCTCACCACTTAGAAATGTTGGTGTCTTCGGCAATGTTATTCAGTTAGTCAAAGGCATATAGTTAATGGTCCACTGGTTTCGAAATTTCGTCACTAGGCGGCGCTAGTTACCCATTTGCAAAATCATTCAAATGATTGATTTTTTTTTCGTGAAGTAATCAACAAACTGTAAATTTGTTTTCTTTGAACGTGTCTTAGTCAAGTCAAAGCTTTTTTAAAGAGCTATGTATTAGTGATAAATGTGCGGCAATTCATTTCATTCGGTTCACTTAATCCAGAGATATAGCAATTTTACGAAGAACACTCAAATATGAATTACTTTACTAGAGTTGCTCCAACTTCATGTAAAGCTATCCAATCGAGCCCAAATTTGTACCGTTTATAGCTGACTAGTTGTGTAACTGGCAGGTAAAAATTGAGAATATTTGGTGTACTTTACAAAAAGTTACTGCTTGCTGAATATATTCGAAATAATAAATAAAAGTTGCATGCTTCCATTAATTTGCAACTAGCGCCGTCTACTGGCAGAACCTTGAACCAATCAGCTAATCAACTGAGAGGCCTTAACCAACCTTACAACATCACCGAAGACATCAACTTTCTAAGTGATCAGCGCCCTGAGATATATGGAATATAAAATTTGTTTGCTCACTAGCGCCACCTAGTGGTGGAATTTTTAATCTAATGGCCCATCATTTGTTAGTTCTTGACCAGCCAAATAATATTGCCGAAGACACCAACTCTCTAAGGGGCTGTTCATAAACCACGTAGACCAAATTTTGGCCATCTCAGACCCCCTCCTCCCCGTCGTAGACTCTTTTCCATACAAAAATTTTGAAATCTTAATGGAGCGTAGACTTTGGCCAGAAAAAAGCCACCACAATAAAACTGGTCGCTTTGAGTTTAAAATTGTCTTGATAAAATGTTCAATGTTCAATTCTGTTTTGTTATTTCAAAAACCAGAATAAAGCTGATCGGTTCCAGTATAGAGAAAATGGCATTATGTCTTGCTACTGGGAGCTTTACAATTCAGAGCTGAGAGCTGGAGTAAACACATTACAAACATCCTCAAAATCATGCACAGAACTTGAAGAAAGTTCAAAACAAATATCAAATTTGATTTTGAATGCATTTAATAAAAGTTGCACTGCTAAAGAACGCTCAACAAACAGAGATGTTCCATGGTGGAATAACCGATTAGCCAAACTTCGAAAGAAAACCCGGAAAATGTTTAACTGGGCTAAACGAACTCAACAGTGGGGCCCATATAAGGAATCCCTTACAAATTATAATAAAGAAATAAGAAGATCAAAAAGGATTAACTGGAGGCATACATGTGAAAGCATTGAAACTACTCCAGAAACCGCCAGGTTGCAAAAAATCCTTGCAAAGGATCATTCTAACGGGTTGGGAACACTGAAAAAAGAAAATGGGACTTTTACAAATTCTGCAAATGAAACGTTAGAGTTGATGATGAAAACACATTTTCCCTGTTCAGTAATCAATTCAACTGAAGACCAAAGTTCAGCTGTAACAGAAACTGGCGTTATTGAAACCAGGACGTATGATCATGAAATAATGAGCGGAACGACTGGATCAAATAGAGACAGGATCGATAGTTGCACTTTGGCCAAACAAATATTTACTGAAAAGAAAGTTGAATGGGCGATTGACTCCTTTGCACCCTTCAAATCACCTGGTAGGGATGGAATTCTTATACTACTGCAGAAGGGAAAGGCGATTTTAACACCTATTTTAACTAAACTTTTCCAAGCCAGCTTATCTTTAAGTTACATTCCAGTAGGGTGGCGACAAGTACGGGTGATTTTTATCCCCAAGGCCAATAAAAAGGATAAAACACTGCCAAAATCCTTTAGGCCAATAAGCTTATCGTCTGTACTACTAAAAACTATGGAAAAAATAATTGATGAGCACATAAAATCATCATATGTTATTGAAAATCCTCTCAGCAAACACCAGTTTGCTTACCAAGAGGGTAAATCATCAGTAACAGCATTACATAAGCTTGTTACAAAACTTGAAAAATCTCTTAATGCCAAAGAAATTGCTCTTTCTGCTTTTCTTGACATTGAGGGAGCTTTTGATAATTCATCTCATAATTCAATAGCAACGGCCATGATGAAACGAGGTTTCAATAAATGTGTTGTTGATTGGATTAATGAAATGTTAGCCAAAAGGGAGATATCAGCAAACCTTGGAAGCTCCTCTATATCTGTTAGAGCAGTGAAAGGGTGCCCACAAGGAGGCGTCTTATCACCTCTTCTGTGGTCTTTGATAGTTGATGATCTTCTGAAAAACTTAGAATCACAGGGATTTGAAATAATTGGTTTCGCAGACGATATAGTCATAATAGTTCGTGGGAAATATGACCAAATCATCGCAAACAGAATGCAAACTGCTCTAAATTGTATCTCATCGTGGTGTGATAGGGAAGGATTGAATGTAAATCCTTCAAAAACTACTATTGTACCATTTACAAAGAGGAGAAAATTTTCTATAAATAATTTATACTTGAAAGGCATATCTATAGATCTTTCAAATACAGTCAAGTACCTCGGAGTAGTCCTTGACAGCAAACTGAATTGGAATTCACACCTAGAGCAGATAATCACAAAAGCGACAAATGCTCTTTAGATAAGCAAAAAAACATTTGGTAAGCAGTGGGGATTGAAACCGAAAATGATTTATTGGATCTTTTCGGCAATCGTGAGACCCAGGATTACCTATGCCTCACTGGTCTGGTGGCAGAAAACCACAGAATCCGTCGCTCAGAGAAAACTAGGAAGATTACAAAGACTAGCGACTCTCTCAATAACTGGAGCATTGAGAAGCACTCCTTCATTGGCATTGGATGCTTTATTACACATGCTTCCATTACATCAATTTATACAATTTGAAGCTGAAAAGAGCGCTCTAAGAATCAAAAGATCTACGAACCTCTTGGAAGGTGACCTTAATGGGCATCTTAGTATTCTAAAAACTTTTGGCATAAACTCCATAGTTATGAACAACGAAGACTGGATGGAGAAAAAGTACAATTTTGACCGTATGTTTAAAGTGTATGACCCTGATCGAAGTTCGTGGCGAGTCGGTGGTCCAGAATTTCGACCAGGATCGATTATTTTTTATACAGACGGTTCAAAATTGAACAACAAAGTGGGAGCAGGAGTAACTGGCCCAGGGATAAACCTGTCGATACCCATGGGAAAGTATCCAACTGTATTCCAGGCAGAAATTCAAGCAATTTTAGAATGCTCTAATATATGTTTGCAAAGAAACTATAGGCATTCAAATATATGCATATTGTCTGACAGTCAAGCAGCACTAAATGCTTTGAAGTCAGCGGTATGTACATCAAAACATGTTTGGGAGTGCATTAAATCACTTCAAGATCTGTCCTGTCGTAATCAGGTCAACTTATATTGGGTTCCTGGCCATTGTGGAATTGATGGAAATGAAAGAGCCGATGAATTAGCAAGGCTTGGATCATCTCTTCAGTTCATAGGGCCCGAACCTTTTTGTGGGCTATCTGCCTGTGCTTTGCGAATGGAGTTCAAAATAAGAGAACATTCGAAAGTGACGAACAATTGGAAAAACACTTGTATAGCAAGACAAGCAAGGCGATTTATTATTCCAAATGTTTCTAAGACTTGTAAAATACTGGATCTTTCCAAAAAAGATCTAAGCGTATATACTGGGCTTATAACAGGTCATTGTCCGAGCCGATATCACTTGAAGCTTATGGGAAAACTTCAAGATGATATGTGTCGCTTTTGCGGCACAGATAAAGAAGACTCGGAACATCTACTGTGCCACTGTCCGGCACTCTTTACAACAAGACGTAAGTTCTTCGTCAAGGGGCTGTTAGAACCCTCTGACATTTGGAGAACAACACCCAGTACGGTAGTGCAGTTCATTCGAAATGTCGAACCGTGCTGGGTTAATGCTATTAATCAAACGATGGCGATCACTCACAATAGTGGTACGTCATCTTGATATACATAGCTATAATAAAACTTATCAGGGGCATATGTCACAATAGATCAAAAAACTGGTCGCAGTGATGGAAATACCCGACACGGATTAAAAAAAAAGAAATGTCTTGCTACTTGGCCTGGGAAATAGTTATTAGGGGTACTCACTAAACAGATTAAATTGCTGCGTAAACCATGATTTTCTGCTTATTTGAAATGTTTCATGATTTTGCGAAAGAAATCATCAAAGATTGCCTTGGTGATCGCGACGTTTAATCAGTTTAATCAGTTTACGCTGTTAAGTGAATCCCCCTATTATAAAATACTTCCCTCTGCATCTTTTATTTTCAATACAGACACATGTTGACATTCGGAAGAAAAAAAACACCTTTCAAGCGAAAAAAATGAGCAAATTAGGGTCACCCACATATAATACTGAACAACTTTACGCAATGCATTATTCTCGTTCATATGTGTTTCATCCTTTCAATGAGAAGCACCGCTAACAACTATCGAAACACACAGGTGTAGAAACAATGTCGTCTTTCGTCATATCTATACGGGCAGTCGGCTTCCACTTTAATTATTTTTACGAGTATAATCCCGATAAGTGTTCTTGATGATCATTTTTCCGGCGGTCGAGTGGTCTGCGCCGGCATCCCCATCAAACATCCAGTACAAGAACTGTAGATGCAATTGCTATTGGAGTACACCAAGCAGATAACGTCTCAAACCAATTTGGTACACGGACGACGGTGAATCGTGTCAACTGCTATAGACTTCCTATAGGAAGTCATTCTCGGCGATCGCGGAATACAGGCTATGTAGCTCTACAGATCAGTCCTTTCGACCAGCTCAAATCAATAAAAACGGTAATAAAAATACAACAGAACAGCACAATCTCAGTTGAACCCTAGGTTTAAACGAAAACACTGCGCTCCAGCTGTCAAAATAATGATAAATGCTGCTTGGTTAGAATAAAAGCTGAAAAATAACTAAGCGATCTGCAATTGGCATTTATAAGAACAGTATGGCATCCATAAATGCGAAATCGAAACAATTTGCTCTTCTTTCGGATTTCTTAAAAGCAAAACAACATAACTACAGAAAAAATCTTGATTCAAGGTCGTCCATGTTGCTTTCTCCTCTTCGACATTTTTTTACAATGACGGTTTGCACTGTTTAGTGAGTTTTTGCTTTATAAACCAACTATAGGTGATGAAAATATGTATGCAAGATCTAAAAAAAACACAAATTTACACTGTTGCAACACGTATATAAGAAATACCATATTTCCTAACAAACTTGAGTACGGGCGGCTTTTTTTTGTAATACATAATTTATATCAAATTCAACGAGTTCCGAGGGGGCACTAAGAATTTTACATATTTTCAGGTACATTTCACAATAAATCTTGTTTTGCACATGGAACTTCAGCACTGGGAGATAAATATTTCACGTCGAAGTTAAAAGAAGCACTTGCGCTAAAATTTGCAGTTTTGTTTACCTCTTTTTTTTTTCTTTCCTAGACGCTTATCCGTCAAAGTCGAATGAGATTTATAAATTCAAAAGAGTTACGATAAAATCATTTTCTAGCAAGAAAATCATTCATCTAGGTAAAGCGGCATTATCATAGCTATCACAAAAGCTGTGTCGTTTTATTTACAGTTTGTATTTGGTTTTCAAATAGTCTTCTAAGCAATGATCGTGTAACCTTTATGCTTTGGTTGTGAGTATAAACATACATTTCACAATCCTCTCCAGGGTGGGCCAACTAGACATATTTTGATCTCCAAAACCTCTTGGTGGAGGTTTTGAAGATAAATATGCATTGACCAGAGTTTTATGCGCGTTGTTTTAAAACACCCTCTGAGTAATGCATAAAACTTAAATTGTTACTTGGGACAGTTCAAATAAAATACTTTCAAACTTATTTATCCAAATAAGGTTGTTGTTAACATATTTTAATTAATTCAGCTTAGTATACACAACAGTGACATGGGGAGACTTGATCCCTCGAGGATTACACACACATTATACATGTGAAAAATAAAATTCTATTCGGAAGCCTCTATTTACTCGAAATTCTAGTCTATTCAACGATAAAATGTGTAAGATAATTATAACTTTAGTACAAACCAAGAAAAGGGGATCAAGTGTCCCCAATTTGAAAATACGGCATATCCTTAAAAATTGAAGGAAATCTTCAATTTAAAACACTCCATATTCATCGAAAATACAAGAAAACTCGAAAATAAAATGAATAGGAAGACTCTGGAATTATTTTCCCTTTAAATAAATCATATGCTCAAAGGGGGATCAAGTGTCACCCATTTTTGAAAAATACATCATAAGACATGCCTTCATAAAAACACAGTTTTGAAAACTTTAACAATAATTTGAAGGCCTTCTGTTGTGTATTAACTTGCAATAGATGTTTACCTGCCATTTTGTACGGAAATCGGATCTAGTTTTGTGTTTTTTCTTAAAGTTTCATGTAAATTAAGAAAAAGGGATCAAGTCTGCTCAGTCTCCCCTATATCTCAGGAATCTGATCACTTAGAAAGTTGATTTCTTCGGCAATGTTGTTTGGTTTATTAAGGCCTTTCAGTTGATTAGCTGATTAGTTCAAGATTCTGCCAGTAGACGGCGGTAGTTGCAAATTAGTAGAAGCATGCAACTTTTACTTATTATCTTGAAAATATTCAGCAAGCTGTAACTTTTTATAAAGTGTAGGGAAAAATCTTAAATTTTATCTGCTAATTGGACAACTAATAAGCTATAAATGATACAAATTTGAGCTCGATTGGATAGTTTTACATAAAGTTAGTTCACATTTGAGTGTTCTTCGTTAAACTGCTATATCTCATAATTAAGTGAATCGAATGAAATGAAATTTCGCACATTTATGACTAATACATAACTCTTTGAAAAACCTTTGACTTGACTTTAATACGTCCAAAGAAAACAAAATTACAGTTTTTTGATAACTTTACGAAAAAAAATCATTCATTTGCATAATTTTGAAAATGTGTAACTAGCGCTTCCTAGTGGCGAAATTTTGAAAAAAAGTGGACCACTAACTGTAAGCCCTTGACCTACCAAACAACATTGTCGAAGACACCTACTTTGTAAGTAACCAGAGTTCTGAGATATATGAAATTTAAAATTTGCTTGACCTCTAGCGCTGCCTAGTGGTATGTATATACAAAAGTTTTATAAATTGCCTAAAACATTTTTAGCAAGATGTAACCTTTTACTAAGTCCACTAAAACTATTTAAATTTTGATTACTTGTTCCTCAATGAATTAGATATAATTGGTACAAATTTGGGCTTGATTGATTAACACTACACGAAATTAAAGCCCTTCGAGTAGAATACTCATTATTTGACTTCCATTTATCAAATGTACTTCCATTAATTAAATGTATCAAATTTGACTTCCATTAATTAAATGTACTGTACCTTAGGATTAAGCGAATCGAATTAAATTAAATTTTGAAAGTTTGAGACTAATGTATTGGTCTTCATGTACCGTTGGACTCGACTAAAATATGTCCAAAGGGAAAAAAAAGTTGAACAAAATTCTGTCACATGGTTCCATGGAGACCCGCTGGGTACTGGTCTTACAGAAATTCTTTTGGCAATATTTGAACAGGCACTGATGTTATCCGCAAAAGTTGTTTTAAAGTGATCAATTTGACCCCGGATTACGGTGCAATTTATTGAAAACTTTTCGAAAAGTTTTAATCATTTGGATGTTTTTTTTGTGCAAATTTGCTACAGCTGTGTAGAACATTTTGAAATTGTATAGAGAATAATTAATCGGCAGATTTTTGGATAAGTCACACCAGAGTGACCGTACTCATTTTACAATAAGGCTGATACAAATTTAATTTTGACTTGTTGTCTCCCCCCCCCCTTTCAAAATTTTTTTGGATTATGCATTTTGAGGGGGCAGATAAAAAAAATATTTATCGAAATATCGGGCTTTAGTGAAAATTCTTTAACAAATCCGGTGAGTTTTAAATATTTTTCATATCAAATGCTTTATTATTTTTATCCCCCCCCCTCAACCCGCCAAAAAGTGGTGGGACGAAAAGTGAAATAAATATTTGTAACCGCCTAATACAAAAAAAAAATGACGGAAGTTAGCAGAAGCATTTTTGTCTTCGTAAATGCGACTCTAGACCCATGGTGCACTGAAAAGCCCGCATCCAGCAGTGTACTGTTTGCAAGTGGAAAATTCCTAGTAGACAATAGGACGCGAAGCTCAGCAGCGAAGCGAAAGTAAATTTTAGACGCAACCCGGTTCAACTTCTCGGGTTTGAATAGAGGTGTTTGTGTGTAGTGGTATGGAACCTGTGAAACCATGTAGCGCATCTCAATACAACGAATGGATTATGATTTATCACATTTACTGTACGTTTTTAATATAATACATAAATTGGTAGAAAAGGCATATCTCAATTTTTGGTAGCTTTTCTTGTTTTGCGTGTAGTCAACAGTAGTCGTCCAGGCAACCTGCATTTAACCTGCAGGTAACCTGTTTCTGATCAAATTCCGAACTGAGATGGGGAAGAAAAAGTTTAAGAATGCTGCCAGTTAAAGTGTCTCGAGTAGGGTGCCTGTACCAGTTATCGCACTACCTAAGAAAAACTACTTCTACAAAAATAAGAAGAAGACCGACAAATGTCGTCGATATGTCAAATGATAGATTTGTTTTCATACTTTACAGGAAAAATATAAAATCTGAGTTAAACCCACTTTTACTATTTATTACGGCGTGTGCCAATGATAGGAACCCTGTACGAGTTATGGACATACTTTTTAATTTCGGTTCCACTTCGCACTATTTACATGCATTCCTTATGGGATTTGCCATAACTGGTACACTATGGCGAAATAGGGTGCAAGGAAGCCGAAATTTTAAGGAAAATTATTTATTTCTATCATAATTTGAGCAAAATGTGAACTTTAAATGAGTGCAGTCATCGTTTATGAACGTGATCCATTGTTCACATATTTTTTTTTTGATGATTTGCATCGTTAAAGATTGACAATCAAGGGGCCTGCAACTCTAAACTTCTTCTGGTATACTTTAATACTAAGAAATACTAGAAAATACTATCCTAAAATCTGCATCCAAGCAAGCAGCTGGCTGGGATGAAGTGCAAAGTGAAACAAACGTCACCGTGTCTGGAATATGTATAAAAATTGAATTGTGTTCAAAGGACCTGGGACGTAGAATCTTGTGGGACACAGACACCATCTCTCGTTTTATAGAGTCCACATCTTGAAAACCAACTGGTAATTTTCAATGATTGCTGCTGATGGTTAATTGATAAGCTTTAGCTTATAATAGCGATTGTAACACAGATTTTGTCCGTTGTTGCTCTCTACACGAGATTGAGCGGCGGATTCAAGAATACGCTTTCTACTCAAGATGATCGCTACACTCTTGGTTTCCGAATGTCCACTGTACAGGACGGATTAGTATATAGGATTAATGAGGATGTGTTTTAACAAAATCTTAGATTTACTCAAAATCACATAAGTCAAATTTTCAGTCGTTCTAGTTTTGCATAATTCAATTAGAGTAAAGTACAAAAAACTAAATTGAGCAATTTGATAGTTTATTTTCCTCCACATTTCTCAAAAATGGCTTCTCCGTGCCTCCGTAGTTGATAGGTTTACCTCAACAGCTTCTGGATCAATTACGTCACGCTGTTTTTTTTTTTATCTGGATCACGTTCGATGGGAGTGTTGATCGTGGAACCACGTTGGGGACAAAGGCATTTCAGATATTTCTAGTCACTGGATTCTCTTTCGACAATTGCATACTTCCGGAACGCGATTGAATTATTGATCCTGTTTGAGCGAAAAACTGTATAAAATCCGTCCTCCGAATGTATCGTTTCGGCTCCCAGAGTATAAGATCAGCGGCTAGAAGATGAATTATATAATTATTGAAATAAATTATTACATCGGCTTCCCATTGTATGCCTGTTACTTACCATAATATATTACATTTTAACCGAAACATATCAATACTGACCAAGTGGTAACGAAGCGGCTGACAGCTAGGCTGACAATTTGTTTTGGGAAGCAGAGCTAGTAGGATGTGCATAACAACCACGATAGCAACAGCTGCTTCGATCTAAATCTATTGGCGATACTAGAAATACTAAGCAATACTATCGTGAGACAAAAAGTAATATTACTAGAAAGTTTAGAGTTGCACGCCCCTTGTTGACAATCAACTATGGCGAATTTGAGGTACTATAGCCATAACTGGTACACTGAGCCTATACCAAAGTGGAGAATCCTTGTTGTTTTGACAGGTCTCCTGCTCGATTGGAACTATGGGGATAACCACTAGATCGACTGTTCCAATTTTGACGTTTCTCCTCTTTGTTTTATCCAGGCTCGTTACTGCCAGTAAACTCTACAGTGCTTTACCGTCATCCCTTAAACACTAGCACCTGCTGGCGACGATATTGCGCAAAGCACTATGCTTTGCAATTTCGTCAACAGTAGGCGCTAGTGGGTAACGTCAAACGCGAACAAAAACGATTCGCGCGCCTCTGTCTGGTTGTGAAAGTAACAAACAACATCGGAGATTTAAATTTATCGCTAAACCGTGGGCGATGGAAATTTCGTCAGTGTTACGTCTGTGGTTCTAGTTTTTACCATAATTACGCATAATGCTTCATTACATTCCTCATTGCAATCCTACCTATATGACAAAGTACTAATAATTTACGAACCAATAAAATAGTTTTCTTTGATTTGCATTACAACATGGCAATAAACGCGAAGAGTTCCCGACAGAGCACGATGAATGGAACAGTAAACCAGAAACAAAATCCGATTTATGATCCCAAAATCACAGTGAGCATAAATAAAGAACGAATATGCAAATTACTTCATTCACCAATTGTCATCGCCGCGCCGCCTCGCCTCGTTCGGGTGGTGCCTGCCGTCAACAACGGGCCCTCGATTCATGGTTCGGCACCACCTCAAAGTGGACAGTTTTTCATTTATTTATTGAATTCATTTCGTAACTGGAGCAAAAGATCGATGGGAATGCAAAAAATTCGCGACAGCGGGCTATAAGTCTCAGCGTGGCGCGGTGTGATCGGCTTCGGCTGTGGCGAGGTGCAATTGTCAAGTAAGCTTCGTGTCGAACCTCCCCCGCACACTCGTCGAGTCGTCCCATGGATGTTGTGTGTGGACTCCTTTCGAAGCGGCCTGCTCTGCGCCTGCGGCCCATTTTATTGCCTGTCATCATTCACGCTCGCTCGAGGCACATCTCGTGTTGCTTCCCAAGTGAATAAATTACCAATTGATCGGTGAATCTATTCACCATTCAATTCAACAGATTAGACTTCCATAAAGCGCTTCAACATTGTTTCGCTGTGTTGAGAGATGGAAGAATTGCAACCGTAGTCGACGTCGTCGGGATGTGTTTGGATGAGCGCTCCGAACGATTTCTAGTTGAGCTCAAGGTGCCTATATTTTATCACTGGAATGCCATCTAATCAGACCTGAAACAATCGATAGTATGCGTCCTTCTCTCGTAGTTGGTGAGCTGTTCTTCGTTTGAGTGCGCGATTGAAGCAATACTGCAATGCATCACTCAAGGCCCGAAGAGGAGTCCAAATAAGGGTTTAAACTCCCGTCAAGTGTGCTACTGCCAAGGGGAATTGAATTCGACAAACATCCAGACGAAAAGCCAAACAATTTGATGGTGGTGTCCACGATTGTAAATGTGACGTTAACAATTCGATGATTCAAGACTGTTACTACAACTTTAAGTAATTTACGCAACAAACTTCACGCTTAAGACATATTTCACTAAATTGCCATACTATATTCCAAAACTCAAGTTCTCTTGACGAACAACTCGGAAAAAATAATACAATGACTCCACGGATGACTTTTCCCTCGCCGAGGTTGTCATCACCCTGGAACATCAGTGGTACGGCGGTGAAGATCTTTGCCAGTTTAGTGTCAGGTTGAAACATAATAAAATAATGAGCAGTGTGGGTGGTTGCCTGGTAAACAACGTACGGGTATATGAGTTCCACCAAAGGTTGACCCTGTTTAACTTGCTGAAGTTGGGACAGCAAACAAGGAACGAACGGATGGCAGAGTGGTAAGCGCATTTTATTTGTAATTGGATTTGCGTGATGATAATCATACTGATTGAACTTGTTGCTCCGGCGATGGTAAGGTTAGATTCGTTTCTCTCAGGTTAAGGCGCAGTTTTAGGTTTGGGTCAATCAAGAAGAAAATCTATTTATCTCATCAAAGCAGGAGCAACCAGAACTCCCACATTGATCTTTGCTTTAGAATATGAGACATATCTTTTCTCATTTTCTATTCCATTATAAAGTTGCAAGAATGATGTCTGGAAAATAATAAAATAATGAGATTAGAAACACGAAGATGTGGTACATTTGATTACGTGCAGTCCAGGAGCTTATTGAAAACATAGTACATACATACATTACACATCGGTAACCCTAGAAAATTCATGCATGCTGCCCTTGCAATAAAATAATTATATCACGCGTCGGTGATTATTACCATTTAGCTGCCAACTATTCAATACTACGGATACAGATCTCTTGATCTGGTGATAAGAATCCACGAAACAGGGTAACTCCAATTCAAGGTGCCGAGGAATGTATTATCAAAGGGTGAAAACGATGCTCGGATGCTTTCCAGGATTTCCTGGAAATATCTCCATCAGATCACTGTAAATTCCTCCCAGGAGTTTGTTAGGAAAACGTCCAAAGGTTTCATAAAAATTCATCCACAAGTTACCCGGGAATTCATCCAGGATTTCTCAAGAAATTCATGAAGGCCTTACCAGGAATCCATTGATCCAGTATCTTCAAGGGAATTTCTCCAGTAGTTTTTCGGGAAATTTCCAGGAGTTCCCAGGAAATCTCTCTAGGAGCTCTCAGGAAATTCTTCCCGGAGTTCTCCGCGAATTCCTTCAGGATTTACCTCGGAATTCATCCGGGAGTTCCACGGAGTTCCAGGAATTCAAAATTCTTCCAGGAGTTCCCTATGCATTCCTCCAGAAGTTCCCTGAAAATTCTGTGGAAGATAATACCAGTTTAGAGTAATTTACCGTTATAATTTAATAATTTGAAAAATATTGAATAAACCAAATGTTAAAAAAATATATATAGGTATATCAAAACTTGTACCAAAAGCATTTTATATTCCGTGGGACCGAACCCCATCAAGCACTTTTCATTGTTTAGGCCTACATTTGTGCTCGCGAAGACGACGAAGTACCTAATTAATTGTGAGAGATTAACATAACAGGAATGGAAATTGCTAAGGAGAAAACATTACCGCCTCTGCTCTAAGTTCTCATCATGTTCTTTCTTGGTGCGTCCAAAGATCAGAAAGTCGTCCAAGTAATTTACCACTCCCTCGCAACCCGAGAGAACTACTGTTTGGCAGACTTCTTGGAAAATGTCAGGGGCGTTGGACAGACCAAACGGAAGCCTTTTGAATCTGGAGGTCCCGTCGCCAGCGAAGAAGTTGGTAAGATGACGAGATCCCTCGTCCAGAACGACATGGGAAAATGCACTTGATAGGTCTAGCGTTGGAAAGTACGTTGCACCGTGTAGCTTAGCCAAAATTGCTTCCAGAGTTGGCATCTTGAAGGGAGTTCTAATAATGTTCTTATTCGGACCCCGTAAATCCACAACCAATCTAATAAAACGAAGGAAAATAACTAAGATTTGTACTAATAGTATCTGTTATCAAAACAAACCTTGTATCATCCTTTCCTTTCGGAACGACAAGCAAGGAAGAACAAAATGATTTGTCCATGCTATCGGTGACCGGTTCAATAATCCCTGCAGATAGGAGTTAGTCCAACCTACGTTTGGCTTCTTGTTTGAACGCTGCTGGAATGTTTGTATAAATATTTCGAGATGGAGGTTTGCCCTTATCGTACGCCAGAGAAACTGGCGGGATGTTCAATTTAGGGAACTCTTCAGCTCCCGAAGTTGAGAAAATCTCTCCAGGAAGCGGACAGGATACCATAGGGTAAAAAAATATAATTTGGACATGCACGGCGATGTATGCCTTGTTCCGGAGAGCTAATAAAAATAGATACTTCTCAATATCGATTATTGGATCAAACAGACCCTATTCTGATGCCTTACGTTGAAAAAACGCTTAACAATTAAGAATTTTCTTCAAAATTATCGAAAATGTAAATTGTTTCACTAAAACCCCTCAAATGCACAGATATGCAAGACGACATACACTTCACAGTCACATACAATATTCACCTCAGAATCGTTGAAATAATAATTGTAAGAAATTTCAAAGCCTTAATGCAAAGAAAAATGTTCAATTAAGAAACATTAGGCAGCCAATCTCTTAACGTTCATCTAGAACGCCTAAAATAGATGGTGTCCAAAATACATTACAAGTTTTCTACTGTAAATATATTTTGGTCATCCGACGAACTACATGGGGATGCTGTGCGATTGCATACTTGGAGGCGTATTCTGTGGGTCTGGCGATATTTTCTCGATTTTAACTAAAAATGTAATAGTTATCAAAATAGATGCCTGTTACGCGAGAAATTTGATTATTTGCAAGAAAATATTTGTTAATTCATGCTACTTCCATGATTTAGCAGTATTAATGGCTTAACATTGAGATAATTGCCCTGTCCAAATTATATATAGGGGAGACTTGATCCCTTTTTCTTAATTTGCCTGTAACATTAAGATAAACACAAAACTAGATCCGTTTTTCGTACAGAATGGCAGGTCAACATCTATTGCAAGTTTATACACAACAGAAGGACTTTAAATTATTGTTAAAGTTTTCAAAACTGTGTTTTTATGGAGGCATGTCTTATGATGTATTTTTCAAAAATGGGTCACAATTGATCCCCTTTTGAGCACATGTTTAATTAAAGGGAAAATAACTCCACAAGCTTCCTGTTCATTTTCATTTCAAGTTTTCTTACATTTTTGATGATTATGGTGTATTTGAAAATATAAGATTTCCTTTGTTAATTGTTAAGGATATGCCGTAATTTAAAAATGGGGAGACTTGATCCCCCTTTTAATGGTGTGTAACTGAGGAGTGCGGACTCAATCAGTTTGTATCTTCAAAATCGACATGGTTGGATTTTCAATTTTCTTTGAGTGCCACCTTTCCCCTCCGTTGATCGTTTCTCTGGAAACCAACGATCGTAGTAAACAAAACTGATGTTGTATACAAGCTGTCGAAGTCATCTAACGTAACAGAACGTAACTAGTTCGGTTCAATCTGAAATCCATAACCTTTTTTTCGCTTCTAATTTAGAATTAAATACAAAACTCAGTGCAGCTCTCTTAATTATAACAATAATCATCATTCGTCGTCTTATAATGTATTGTACTGTGAAGGAGTGTAATAAAAATAGCCGAAAGGATAATACTGTGAGTTTCTACCGCTTTCCTGAGGACCCGAACCTTAAGAGGAAGTGGACAGATTTCTGTGGCAGTGACAAAACTATTCGACCAGGTTCTCGCGTTTGTAGTGTAAGTATAAAATCAATTAGCGCATAAAGTGCTGTAAAATATATGTCATTTCTTTAAGGATCATTTCGATGAAACTTCGTCTTTCAAGACAAATCGATTGGGTAATCGTGTCAAGCTTTCTAACGCAGTTCCGACAATCAAAACGCAACCAGAAAAGAAACCTGTTACTACGACAGGAATGCTACCGCTTTATCTCTCTCCATCTCTGCATGACCACAACTATGCCGCTTTCGTCCATAAAAACTCCAATGCCGGTTCTGATCAACATCCCTGCAGCAAATTCGAAACCTGCAAGCAAGCGAATCGCAGTGCAATCAACGAAAAGTACGTTAAACTCATTTAAGATAACAAATCCAAGAACAAATCTATAAGATAACATAATTTCACTATAGTAGGTTAAAATCAAAATGGCGGCGAAGGGCTTTACATTGGAAAAAGAAGTACCTTAAACTTGCAAAGCATTGGAAGGCCCCAAAGCGCCTCAGAAAAATTTTCAACGAAGACCAAATGAAGCTTGCATTAGGCCACGTTAAGAAAGTAAAAGAATGGACGACCCCCACATTGCTCAGAGGCTTGCAGACCAGATTCGCCTGTGGAAAAGGCTACGATTTTCTTCGAAAATACCATCAGCCTCTTCCCTCGACTCGGACACTTCTTGAACATATTCAAGATGTTCCATTCGATACAGGTAATATAAAAGCACATATAACATTGCTTAACAGAATAATAAAACTATTTTTTTTTTAATTTAACAGGGGTTCTTGATGAAATATTACGACTGCTTGAAAGCAAAATGTCTGCTTTACCCGATGATGCAAAAGACTGTGGCCTATTCTTAGACGAAATGAGCATTGACGAGGCGAAGGAACTGTGTCCCAACAATAAAAAGTGGTATGGCTGTCCTACTTTACCGCCTTCAGAAGCTCTTGCTACGAAAGGGTTGGTGTTCATGCTTGGTGGAGTCTCTCATAGATGGAAGCAGACAGTAGCTTTCGAGTTTACGGGTAATTCAATTCCGGAAGGATGCCTGAAACCTATTGTCATGGATATAATCGTTAAAGCAGAAGAACGTGGCCTTCGAGTACACTTTGTCACTTCGGACTGCGGAAGCGCCAACAAAACTATGTGGAAAGAATTTGGAGTACATGCTGTGAAAACCACGCTGCGCGATAACTTATCTATTGAACACCCATGTGATCCTGATCGTCGTTTGGAATTCATTGCAGATCCTGTTCATGTTTTCAAAAACTCAGTACATGGCTGGATTTCCAACAAAATCATTATACTTCCCGATTGGTACGTTCAAAAAAGAAGACTAACATCAAACATAGTTGATCGCGATCATTTGCGTGCATTGGTTGAAGATGATGAAGCGCGAGATGAGTCATCGAAGCTTGTTTGTCGTTTGTCTCAAGCCGACGTGGATTTCCAGAATAAACCGCTTTCAAATGTTGATAAAATGAAAGTATCAAACGCAACCAAATACTGCAACTACTCTGTTGCAGCAGCACTCTGTGTAGTTGCAGAGAAAACAAATCGAATGTGCTTGAAAACAACCGCTGCTTACATAACAGATCTTGCCAGGTGGTACGAAATAATGAATTCTCGTGACGATTCAGAAGCGTTGAAACCAGCCGAAAATAATTATCAAGCGTCAATAGACCACATAAATTTTTTTGCGAAGCTAATGAGTGATATAAAAGTGGGAGAAAAAGGCCATTGGAAGCCATGGCAAACGGCGGCCGTAATGAGTTCGAATGCAATTCTCAGGCTCCAAAACTACTTTTTTGAATCCCTGGAGTATACTGTACTGTATACATCACGATTTGTACAAGACTGCCTGGAGAACTTATTCTCGGTCATTAGATACAAACAGAAACGTCCAACAGCACTGCAAATGAAACAACATTTAAGATCTATTACTCTTTCACAATTCATGCATGTCCCGAACAATAGCTCGTACGACATTGATGAGAGGGAGTATCTTTTATCGTTGGAGGATCTGATCAGAAAGCGACCGAGGCCGGTCGAAGCAGATGGACCAACTTTACCAAAGCGTGTTCGAGTAGATTCGATGTCAGAAGCTCAGGGTAATTTACACCTTCTATAACTACATAACTTTGTCTGTGACATAACTATCTGAATTATGTATAATTCATCATTTCCTTCTTTTCTTATAGTGAATGGTGAGCAATCAAGCAGTTCGCGTCAAACTTTAAGTTCAGCCAGTCAAATCATGAGGTCGGCAGATAGAGCTAAATTAAATGTACTCTTCCACCGCTGTACAAAACTGGTTACGAAGTTAGCCAAAAACAAGGAAATCTGTGATGACTGCCTTCAAAAATGTAAAACTTCAACGCCATTCAACCCAGACATCGCACGTTATACAACATTAATGATGAAGAAATCTGAAGATTCTCCTATTTTTCCCACCCAGAAGCTGTTCATGTACTTCATTCAGTTGGACGAGAATTTTACGCAGATCAGGTCGGAATCAACGGAACCTGTGACCTACCGTGCAAGCCTACTAAAATTATCGCCAAATTTTACTGATCACTGTCCAGCGCTGAAAAGAAGTGCAACAATGTTGGTAGTTCAACAGAGGTTGGAGGCTGAAAGGATTTGGAAGACCAGGAAAACAAGACATGACAGCCGTAGTATGGTGGCATAGAATGTATTCTTGTTTAAATTAATAAGATCTTAATACAACACTTTATAAGAATGAAGAATCAAAATTGTGTTTTATTTAGAAATATACAGATGTCTCGGTTAGCTCCCTCTTATCGGAAAATATAACTGTTTTCTCAGATGTGGATGTTTGAATTTATCACATGGAAATTATAGCAAATGTGAGGTTGCAAACATTTGAGAAGCCACGTAGAGTATCATGTAAAAAAGGGCCTGTCAATAAACTACATAGATTCTCAGGTGGAAGAAGGGTTCTAGCCAAAGACTCCGACCAATTTTGTATAGACAAAAATTCACGAAGGAGGAAGCCAGTTAACAAGTATTTAGTTATACATGGTTCTACCTGGTCCTACCAGTGCGTTTTGTCTATGGGCTTTAAAGTGCACCTAAGCATGTATGGGCCGACGATAACCATTAAACTAGGCTTAGTTATAAAGTTAAACCTGGGTAAAAACAAACGGAAGAACAAATAGGACTCTTAGCAAACATACTCTCTCTAGTCGTGTTTCACATCATCTCTCATCATCATTCATAAATTTCCCCTCCATTTTGTGGTTTCTACGAAACCGGGCATACTATGATGATTTTTCAGCTGGTTGCAGTTTGAAAGCAGCCAGGCTGCTGTCAAACCTTCAGTCCGCACACCTCAGGTGTGTAATAAAATAATAATTATCTGACACGTTTTATCATTGAATATACTAGAATTCCGAGTAAATAGAGGCTTCCAAATAGAATTTTATTTTTCACATGTATAATGTGTGTGTAATCCTCGAGGGATCAAGTCTCCCCATGTCACTGTTGTATACACTAAGCTACATTAATTGAAATATTTATATAATAACCTTATTTGGATAAATACGTTTGATAGTATTTTATTTATACTATGTGCTGTGAAATTTTGACACGATTTGGTTCAATTTTCACAAAGTTATTGAGATTTTTCGGAATCGCCTAAAAGATTTCTGAAGGACTGAAAACAAACCATCAGCCATTGAAAAATAATGCAATACACAATTAAAATCAATTGTAGCCAAAACATTGTCATCTGTCCAGATGCTGTTTTGGAAAAAAATATGCTAGAAGAAAACTGTTTTTGATTCCGAGAAAATATGAGGGGAACAAGTCTCCCCAGGGGTTCCGGGTCATTTGGCCGAAAGGGCCGTTTGGCCGAATGACATTTGGCCGAATGCCGTTTGGCCGAAAATAAATGATGAACTTAAGTGACCATGTCACTATTCCTCGCATAAGTATAACTCGAAAGAACAGCCTATGATTCAAAGAAGGAAAAATTTTTGATAAAATATTGACAGGTTCAACGCCAACTCATCCCTGAATGTCAAAACTTAGAAAGAATAGCCTATGATTAAAAGAAGGAAATATTTCTGATGATCATATTGGTAGTTGGAATGCCAAAAACTTCCTTTGAATTCTTTTGAACATAATTCGGCCAAACGGCATTCGGCCAAACGGCCATTCGGCCAAACGGCATTCGGCCAAACGGCGTTCGACCAAATGGCCGGACACCCTCCCCAGGGATCAAGTCTCCTCAGTCTCCCCTACTTCAGGGTGTCCAAAACATATATTCGGTGTCCAAAATGCAATTCTAACAGGTGATTGGAAATTTTGATTTTCTCAGAGCTTAAAATGCTTTCGTTAAGGTTTTTGTCACCAGGAACGCAAAGTACAATCATATTATAAGCGTATTAGTAACTTTGCAAAACAATCAATTGTTTTCTAAGGAAGCTAGGGGACGATTTTTCCAACGTTGTCCTCAGCCTGTCCAAAATACGAATTAACCTATGAATACCATTCATGATTGGCACACCCAACCCTACTTGCAGTACACTATATCTAATTGAGGTACTCCTGCTAAAAAGCGACGCGGCCTGATCTACAGCATAAAACTTCTCCAGCATCGCAGGTCGATCGTCAGTATTAATTTTAAGCTCGGCTACGAAGGTAGCTAGAACGTTAACGTTGTTGTTGGTCATGTATGCTTTCAATATCTTATCTGAACCTGTTTTACGTCGAAGATGGCTGCACGAGATTGAACATTGTTCATTATTGTCCGATAAATGTTCCCGTTGATGGTATTCACAGCGGCTCCTAAATCAAGAAGAAAAGGAATAGACATATTACATATTACTGCCAATGCCGAAAAACCAAAACCCGCGCCGTACACACTCAGTTGAGCTCGGCTAATTTCCATTCTTTTGCCGAGATTTGCACAGCCGAGCGCTCGGCAATCGCAATTTAACTGAGATATCAGCAAAATGTCAAGTTTATTCATAGCAGCACTCATGGGTGCCGCTATCATCAAACATTAAACGTCAAGCGTTTAACCGAGATTTCAGCAAGTGAACTTTAACCGAGATTCGCACAGCCGATCTCGGCATTCTGTTTTAAGTGTGTAGCTTTACGGGAAAACTGGACAACTGAATGACTAAAATCGTTGCTTTTGAGTTTCATCTACACACTTAAAACAGAATGCCGAGATCGGCTGTGCGAATCTCGGTTAAAGCTCACTTGCTGAAATCTCGGTTAAACGCTTGACGTTTAATGTTTGATGATAGCGGCACCCATGAGTGCTGCTATGAATAAACTTGACATTTTGCTGATATCTCAGTTAAATTGCGATTGCCGAGCGCTCGGCTGTGCAAATCTCGGCAAAAGAATGGAAATTAGCCGAGCTCAACTGAGTGTGTAGGTATGTTCTTGTATTAATTTTTTTTCGCGTTTCCGTGTTAATAAGATTGCGGATAAAAAAAAACGTTGTACATATTTATTACCCGCGAATGTTTGCAACGCG
This sequence comes from Aedes albopictus, assembly GCF_035046485.1. Taxonomy (NCBI): domain Eukaryota; kingdom Metazoa; phylum Arthropoda; class Insecta; order Diptera; family Culicidae; genus Aedes; species Aedes albopictus. Next base: position 288,880,454 of record NC_085138.1, on the reverse strand, counting down.
TAATGTAAGTTAAAGATGTAATGAACCAAAAAACGAAATTATGATACTCGAAACGAATAAATCGACGCGGAAAACGTGGTCTACTAGTCACTGAATCGTACGGTAATCTTGACCTTTCTAAAGAAAGAAATACTTCGCCGTTTTGATCGCTGGGTGCCTGCTTGCAAATCTGAAATAGAAAATAGTATTTAATTGTGATACGTTCTCCACTGTTGTATTTTTGTTGATTGTTATTTATATATAAGTTAAATTTACCTCCATCCCTCTGAAACAAACGGTATATTAGCAGCGAAAAATGAATAGAGTAAAACAATAAATTGGTAAATAGTGTAAAAAAAGTTCACCAAATCTCGATCCTGGAATGTTCCTGCATTTAAATAAACCAGACTGGAAAATAGCAAGATCAAAACTTGATATGGTAGATCTTACACCGTAACGCACCGTTATAAGGTGATCTACCCACGTTACGGGTTGTCATATAAGTTTTAAGCGTGGTGCCCAAAATGTAGGCTAAGCCATTCATGCCTGAATTTTGCACAGTTGTTGACTAAATCTGACCAATTAAAAATTTTCCTGCTTGTAGTGGAACAGGCAACCATGGTGCGTAGCCCGAGGAAACACGGAACGGCATGCATTAATCAGAGCTTTTTCGAAATCAGTTACGGTTCCAGTGACCTCAATGGACGGCAAAAATGAGACCAGCTTTAGTAACACGGATGTGTACTGATCTGCATTCGGCGATACGATCCGTGTGGGCATAAATGCCAATGGATACATTCGGGTCTGTTACACACGCTATCAAAAATAGCTCTGTATGAATCGTAGCTGTTACAGCTTGCCTCTTTCAGAGCCTGTATTAGTTCTTCCTTGCATATTTGAAGCGTGCTTGGAGTAACCACGATGACACCACTGAGTATGAAGCAAAGCAAAAACAAAAACACTCACGAGTTTATATTCGCGAAGAACTTGCGGAGGTGCTGAAAGTACATTTTAGTGCGATTTCAATAGCAAAACAAGTACTTATCCATCAGAAATTAATGTTTTGTGCTTCACTGTTGCTGAAAAGCAGAACAATCAGCCATGTCAATGCGCTTTTCATTAAACTGAAAAATGTTCAGAGCGGCTTCGCGAATCAATCACGAGTGCGATCAGCTTCGTTAGCGCGCGAGTGAAGGAAGTGCGAATATATTCAGGCTTCTGTTGTTTACGAGTAGGTTAGCTTGGCGTTTGTGTCTGTTCAGCTACAATCCTCACTTTTTTCCATTGCTGAAATACAACTAGTAGATGGAGTTCGCTAGGCGAGCGGGTTCGCTAGGATTCATCTAAGTAGACAGGAGAAGGTAGCTGTGCCCTACGTGGCAGCGTATGAAATACCGTTTTCTCCATGGTACCGTAATCCGGGGTCAAATTGATCACTTTAAAACAACTTTTGCGGATAACATCAGTGCCAATTCAAATATTACCAAAACAATTTCTGTAAAACCAGTACCCAGTGGATCTCCATGGAACCATGTGACAGAATTTTGTTTAACAAATTTAAACTTTAAGTTAAATAACTCCAAAAATCAAAAAATTGGAAATGTCACTTTGGGGCGAAATTGATCAGTATACAATTAAGCATCGGTGGGAAAGGGAAATTTCCTTCTCTGCTTAATTTTGCTCTTCCAAAACCGAATAACGCGCTTAAAATCTTACAACTAGTAAATTTAATTATTATTATTTTTATTATTATTTTATTTAATCCATCTGACTTAGGTCTTAATGAATGTATACTAAACTAATTGACATTTACAGTACGTGCTGAAACAATAATTTTCCGTCTGAATTCTACTGAAGAAATCCCGAATTCAAAGAGATTGGCCACGTCGTTAAAAGCTCTTACCATAGCGGAAAGAGGTTCATAGAAGCCAAACTGTGAACGGTGAAATGGTATCGCAAGCATACGGTCAAGAGTCCAACGTTGAATCCTAGTAGGAGCGTTTAACGGCAGCTGTGCAAGGAGGGTTGGGCAGTCTATTTCACAATTGAGGATTTTTGCCACAGTCACTGCTTGTTGGATGGTCCGACGACGCTCTAGAGTTTCAATGCCTACCAAGCCGCAGCGGTTAACGTATGGCGGGAGATGGGCACGGTCCCTCCAAGGTAGCAATCGTAGGGCGTAACGTACAAAGCGTTTCTGAATCCGTTCGAACCTATCAATCCAGGTAGCTTGGTATGGACTCCAGACAACTGAGGACGATTCTATTATCGAACGAACCAGCGAGTTGTACAGCGTTTTGAGGCAATGAATGTCGGTGAAGTCTTTGGCAATACGCATGATGAATCCTAGCTGTCGATTGGCGCGATCGATGATCTCAGCACGGTGTTCGTTGAAAGTTAGTTTGGTATCAAGCAGTATTCCCAAGTCTTTCACTTGCTTAACGCGCTGAACAGTTGTATCGCCGATTTTATAGTCCATGTGGATAGGATTGGCAGAACGGTGAAATGTTATAACTTGACATTTACTAATGCTGAGCGTCATGCGATTTTCTCCACACCATTTGACAAATATATCCAGCAACATCTGCAGTCGCTCGCAATCCGCCGGACTTTCGATGACAACGTAGATCTTAAGGTCATCAGCGTAAATGAGCCTACAGCCAACACCCAGTAGAGCAGCAACGTCATTGAAATAGAGTGCAAATAGGAGAGGCCCGAGATTGCTCCCTTGCGGTACGCCCGATGGGTTCGTGAACCAGAATGAAGTATACGATCCTAACTTGACGCAGAGTCTCCTACCACATAAGTAAGATTCTAGCCAGGTCACCATGGCGGATGATGCACCCAGTTTCGCCAGCTTGCGTAATAGAATACAATGGTCAATTTTGTCGAAAGCTGCCTTCAAATCTGTGTAAATTGCATCAACCTGCTTTCCATTTTCTAAATGGTTAATACAATCAGTAGTGAAGGAGAGGAGGTTGGTCGTCACTGACCTGCCGGGATAAAATCCATGTTGATCGGTGGAAATGTACATTTTCGTTTGGGAGAATAGGCAATCATTCATTATAGTCTCGAACAACTTTGAACCAGCACATAATGACGTGATTCCGCGGTAGTTTCGAACATCTCGCTTGTCACCGTTCTTGTATACTGGAAACATGAACGATTGTTTCCACAACTCAGGAAATTTCTTCTGCTGCAACGACAGGTTGAAAATTTTGCACAGTGGAATGGCAAGGACATCAGTGCAATTCTTTAAAACAATAGCGGGTATTCTATCTGGTCCTGGAGCCGTGGATGATTTTAATTTCTTCACGGCTTTGCGCAGCATTTCTTCAGTCACGAATGGAACGTCAATATTGCAATAGCTGTCGGGAACAGCCGCAGTTGCTATTGTAGCATCGTCGGGCGGTGCTCGATCTACATTAAAAACGCTGGTAAATTGCTTAGCGAAAAGATTGCACTTCTCTGAAGCGATCGAGGCAACATCGTCGTTTAAAAATATCGTGGCAGGCACGCCATCGTTTTGCTTCCGCTTTGAGTTGACAAAATTCCAGAACCGTTTGGGGTTACGACGAAGGCTATTTTGCATTTTGTCGACATATTGCATGTATAGAGCACTGTTTAGCGATTTATAAGCATTACTTGCAGTTTGGAAGCGTTGTTTGAAAATAGTTTAAATGCAAAATTAAATTTTGAAATTTCCCCTTAAACGCCTTAAGGTAGGCAATTTCGTTTGAAATAAGTGATTTCTATCACAATAAATCACTATTTCATCATATTTAAAATGAACTTTATTATAACTATTTCATGTTCTGATTAGCTACATAACTTCCCAACCAAGGCTCCACAAAAATGTTAAAACAGTGAATTTACCGCAAGTCCTACTAGAAATCGATTGTTTAGTAGCAATGATTTCAGCTAAATGAGAAATACATTGCAAATTCCTAAAAAAAGGCAAAACTAACTTTTTTCTAAAAAAATTAAAGTCTACGCTCATCTCTGGATTCTACGAACCAGATGACGTAAAAAGTTTAAAATCATTACGACGCTTATGAGTTCCTAGTATAGAATGATCAATTTCACCCGGGTTTACGGTAAGCTCTTTTGGAGAAGTCATGAATGGTGCTTGGTTAATGAGGGCCATCAATAAGAACAGCACAGTTAAAAAAGAAATGTAATTTTAAGTTTATTTTCATGCACATATATGGAGCATGAAAATAAATACAAATTTAAACAACGATTCAAAATTACACGACCTGAAAGACGAAAGGGTTGCGTTGAAATTTTACGTCGTTGAATTTTACACGAAATACTGCTGGTGGCCTGCCTGGTGTTTTGTTCCATTTCCCACTTTGTTCCCATGGATGATGTTTTGCCCTCCGAGCTGGAGGTAGAAAAATGAAATAAAACGGCACCTCTGGAATGATTTTTCATGATTTATTCAATCTTTAACTTCAATAATTGTTAAATTATAATTACATAGGCATGTTCTTGTCTATAGTATGCATTTATTGCATGCAGTCTCCGAGCCGAAGTAGCGCTGCCGTGCGCGGTGCTGACTGGTGATGCAGGGAAATACACCCACTTTCTGAAAGCAGTTAATTGTTGAGTTCACATTCACAGCAGCATTCGATCATAATTCACAGTTCACAGTTATCTCTCACTTACCTGCAGATAAAAACCAGCTTTGGCATTGATGTTGTTGGCAAGATAAAAACTTTTCAGCAGCACAAAATCAGCTAATTTCTCCGCAAAAAATCGCGTTTTCCTCTTAGAAATTGAACGCGACGGCCATACTACTATCGGTGCTGGTTTGTAGTCAATAATTTACATGTCGATTGAAATTTAAACGTTTCTCAATTGAATACTCAACGTATATCGACTTATTTTTCTGAAGGGCATGAAATGTACAATTCACAGAAGTATCACGGGTTTAATAATGTAACACTGAATGTATTTTCATGCTCCAAGTTTGTGCATTGATTTTAACTCAATATTAAATAGAGTTGTTATTTCAAGTTATGTAAATTTAAAATGGAAACGACTTACATGCCATTGAAATTTACTTTCTTTTTGCTGTGAGGGATGGGCTTTCTGACATGGAGGTGGCTACGAATCCAAACTTCAACAAGGACCCGAACGATGGCGGTCCCGAAGATGCCAGCCCGTTCCGGGTCGAATGAAACTGGTCCTCAATCATCCTAGGTTAGGACGGATCAGGGGCAGGACGCCACCTCGAGCCTAATGGACAGGCAAAAGATGCAGAGGAAAAAGAAACACGGTGAGGAGCGTAGAGGCAACTAGCTTTCGCAGGATGCCCTGGATTAGGTAAGCTGTTTTTCGAACCAGCGGGGTCGAGGCTGGAGGCTAGAGACACTGACCATGTTGGATGTCGACCTGGCTATTGTTGGTACCAAGAGCACCTTCAGTCGGAACGGAGAGGAGTCGATAATCGACGTTACTTTTTGTAGGCCTGGCCCGGCATTTCGAACTGGAGGGTTGACGATGGCTACACTCACAGCGATCCCCTGGCGATACACTACAGTATCGAATACAACAACAACAGGCAGCGGGTAAAGGAGGAGGCTGCTAGGCCAAGGCCAAGCTCTTGAAGGTGGAAGATATCATTCTTGAACGATGAGGTATTTAGGGAGGCGCTCCGCCGTGAGCGAAGCCTACTCGGTTCAAGTGGTGACGAGCTGGTAGTGGTTCTCTCGCGAGCGTTCGATGTGACCATGTCTAGACAAGTCCACACTAGAAATGGGAGACCACCGGTTTACTGGTTGATTCAAGCAATTGCGGACATCCACCATACCTGCCTACGGGCCAGGCGGCGGATACAGCGAGTACGAACTGAGGAAGAGCGAAATGAACGGCGCGTGGTGTTCACCGCTGTCAAAGTCGCGCTGAAGATCGAGATCAGGGCAAGCGAAAAGGTCTGCTTTGAAATTCTCTGTCAGTGCTAATGCGAATCCGTGAGGTGATGCCTATAGGACCGTGATGGCCACTACAAGAGGTGTAATGGCTCCTACAGAGCAGTATCCAAAGATATTGGAGAGGATCATCGAGGAGTTTTGTCCGCGTAATGATCCTAGTCCATGATCTTCTTTCGTAGGACAGCTGGGGACTGGGACTGGCGATGAGGAGAGGATCACCGAGGAGTAACTTGCGGGAGCAGCAAAGTCCCTTAGTGTAGGTTAGGCCCCAAGTACGGACGGAGTTCTAAACCTGGCCTCAAAAGTAGCTATTGCAGAGGATCCCGGGATGTTCTGGTCTGCTAGAGACGCCTAAACGACGAACGAAGTCTGAGTTGAATCGATCGAAGAATTGGAATAGCCTGCAGTCCATTCGATCCCAGTTGTGCAGGAGTGAATGAGACTCAGTAAACTGGAATAGGCTCACCATAAAACCAAGGAGGTGGTTGTGAATAACCGAAAGCCCCGAGCAAACGGTGATCAGTGTAGGTGATTGCACTATCACATCGAGGCGCTCCGTCAAACTCTTGGGGATGATGATCGACGATAAGCTTATCTTCGGTAGCTACGATGATTACGCCTGTAAAAGAGCCGCCACAGCTATAGCGGCACGGATGATGCTCTTCGGTGTATGCCAGCAAGCTTCAGTTTCTGGCAAGTGTCGCATCGTCTATACTTAGATATGGCGGCCTGGCTTGGGACATGGCGCTAATTACTAAAAGCTACCGTGGAAAGCTCGAAAGTACTTATAGGCTAATGTGCCTGAGGGTTTCGAGGGCGCACCGTATATCGTGCCACACGATGCACTCTGCGTCATCACTGATATGATGTCTATCGGTATCCTTGTCGGGGAGGACATAAAGTGCTTCGAAATGTGCGGCACAAGAGGCATACGTAGCAGGTTATCCCCCGTAGCCTTTGAAGTCAATAAACAGGTGATGCATTAGGATCTGGAATTAACGGCATTTCTGTAGAATTGGCCAAACGATGAAGATCTGGATCACTGCGACCGGCCTTCGATGACACTGGCTCGATAATAGTCCATTACTTATTTATTTTAGGTGAAATACAACGAAAGAGGATAGCACTTTGTAGGCGGCATTCTAGAGATTCTGGTGTACCTTCCGCGCTGCTTGAGAATGGTACAGCATTACCATATCCTCACACTCCGCTTTTTCCAGGTGGCGTTTTTTTTCTCCCGAAACAGGCGGGTCTGTTATGCACTTTTATGACTATATAGCCACAGGCAAAGCCATATTAAAGGCGTGTGTATTCAGTCTGACCATACAGAAGGTGACGATTTAGATTCTTGGAACTTTTTGTAATGGAAATTTCTTTGATTTTCTTGAACATAGAGTGTCTGTCTCACGAAATGCACATGCAAAATGGTCATTGGAGAGGAAGCTCTCAGTTAATCATTGTGGAAATGCTTATAGAACACTAAGCTGAGAAGCAAATTTTGTCCCTTTCGGCACATCACACCAAGAAGGAGAATATGCTCTGTACATATATTGGTTACTAGCTGTCCCGGCAAACTTTGTTTTGCCAAGCTGTGGTGGTTTGACAGCTGTTGAGGAAATCGCAGCAACGCACTCTAGATTGATTCCATTTCATTCACACCAAATTTCTTCCCTGCTCATGAAAAATCAGTATTTTTACTTTCTTTATACTTCTTGAATGATTTTCGTAACTTTTTATGTATATAAACACAGCCACTATGAATACGAATCGAACCGTGCAAGAGTCACGCTGATCGGTTCACCCGTTCGTGAGTTATGTTGCCTCAAACTAACTTCAAACTCATTTTTATACAGGGTGTTAGGTTCCCGAGTGCAAACTTTTTAAAGGGTGATAGAGGACCATAAATGGAGAAAAAAATTGTTCTACGCATATGGTCAAATCTCAATCATTACGTAGTTATTGAACTTCCCATGTTTATGACTCTTATTGCCTTAACTGGCAATAACTTGAAAATGGTCGAACTTATCGAAGTTTTTTTACCCTTATTCGAAAGATTATTGAATTTTCTAACAAATGGCATCTTTGAATCGATTGGTTTGGCTGAATAACTAAGTTTTCTAGAGCAAAATAGCTAAAAATAGTGTATTTTTATTGGTTTTTGTCAATTATCTTTGAAACATGCGTAATAAATAAAAATTCTTCCTTTGGCAAAGTTGTGGCTCCTGTTACACTCTACAATTCGTTCTTTGACACCAAACTTCTATCTCTTATCGTTGTGTTGCAATTTCGATTTTAACATCGCATTTCAAATCATAAATTTGCAACTGTCATGGAAAGCACTTTTTTGCGCATTGTGCCGCACATTTAAATCAAAATTGCAAGAAAACGATAAGAGCTAGAAGTTTGATGTCAAAGAACGAATTGTAGAGTGTAACAGGGGCCACAACTTTGCCAAAGAAAGAATTTTTATTTATTACGCATGTTTCAAAGATAATTGACAACAACCAATAAAAATACAATATTTTTAGTCATTTTGCTCTAGAAAACTTAGTTATTTAACTAAACCAATCGATTCAAAGATGCCATTTGTTAGAAAATTCAATAATCTTTCGAATAAGGGTAAAAAAACTTCGATAAGTTTGACCATTTTCAAGTTATTGCCAGTTAAGGCAATAAGAGTTATAAACATGGGAAGTTCAATAACTACGTAACGGTTGAGATTTGACCATATGCGTAGAACAATTTTTTTCTCCATTTATGGTCCTCTATCACCCTTTAAAAAGTTTGCACTCGGGAACCTAACACCCTGTATATATAGATTGTAAGATTATTGCATACCATTTTCTTGAACTTTGTTATGTATTTATATGCAATAGTAAATGAACGCTTGATTCGCGATCGCGAATATATCGTACAGCTAAAGGTAGAGCACATTTTCTTTCGCACCGACACTAGTGACCTATAACCGGATAAGGCTACGGTAATCCCATAAATTACCCCACGCCAATATTGCAAATGCGCAACCAGTCAGAGCAGCTAAAATACGCGCGGTCCTACACACTCCGAGCCATTGCATTGCATGCAGCCGTCTAGAAATAATGATGCAAGTGTCAAAAATCACGTCCACGTGTCAATTGCATTCGTCTTTTTCACACCGCGTGCAGCACATCAAGTGCAATTGCAGCTTACCTACACCCCATCATCGGGACGCACATTGATTGAAGGAAAACCGATCGGTCCGAACCGAACGTAGTGTCGAAGAAAAACCCCGACATCAAATTAAGTTTTAAATTAGAGAAATATATTCTTTCGCGCCCGATGCACTTTGGAAACGGGCGGCCGTTGCGCCGTTCGTTTGCATTCGACCCGATTGAGATGCAAATTTGCTAGGACTTCGCATGCACCTCTCCTCCTGGTGCTTGTAGCGGACCAGCAAGTCACGCCACGGGTCGAAACGGATCCATCTAGGAAGCGAGATACAATGCTGCACGATTCTCACATTCGGGTTGACTTTATAACTAGCTCGTCAAAATGTGGTTTTAAAGTTAAGCTTTTATCTAGCAAGAGTCACAGATAGTACTTACCTTCATCCGACCACTGCATTGAAATACTCCAGACCGGAGAAAATCCAAGTAAAGTTAATACAAACCATTTATAATTTCAACAGATCTGTCAACGTAGATTACATTTTTGCGTCTTATTAGAGAGGTTGAGAAGGACTTGTGATGAATTAACAAAGTTTTAGCCATTTAGACCCTCCACACATCCCACAGTGCATCGTTAGTAGGTAATTGAAGCGCGCTGCTAAAAAGTGACCTCGTGCCGATGGCCTCAAAGTTCCTCGGGTGAGTAGGTCTAGGTACCGAAGAGCAGGGCATCAAGCAATCGATCTAATCGATTTGTACCGACTGCAGCAGCAGCTCTGCATTCGTCTCACCACGCGAGCACTCCGTCAGCTGCTGCATCGGGAATTCGATAGCGAGATTGAGAGCGTGACACGCGGAGCCCATTCCTACCTCCATTTGGTAACGGATGGACCGCAGCAAAGCAAGCAGTTCAGCGGAGACTTTGAGATGTATAAAAAATTGATCGGATCACATGAGTAATGGCGGTAATTTATTTTAATCAGTAAGCATAAACAAACAGCAAGTGCCTTCATTGTGTCATTGCGGTGGACTAGGTTGGTTGACTCACGGAGGGATTTCGAACTGCGGAACTGGCATCAGGCCGGCGACCGGTGGTGATGGTGGTGGTGAATGCTCCAGTATTGATCGGGTGAACCATATATGGAGCAAACCGAAAACGATGCTAACGAAGGCTGCATCGGTTGAAATATGCCACCAATTCGCTCGTAAATTGGGAGACGGGTAATGTTGACTGTGAATAAGTGTCCAATTGTGATGAGCACGAAGTTCATTATTAGTGAGGAATTTGGACAACATCTTGATATAGATCTATGAGACTTCTGCGTATATCTCGACGACGCATGATGAGTAGGAATGTAGAGAGTATCTTCATGCCTGCCACATAATATACAAATACCAAGAGAAGAATAAACAGGAAACACATGAGGCAGAATAAACATAAACCGCTAAACAGGCAAATTGATGCAACACAGCAGTGCTCTACAGTTATCGAAACAGAGTAGCAATCAACAATTCCACTTAAACCATCAGAAGTTCCAGCACTCTCCGAACATATCCCACAGCGAAATTAAATGTATTGTTTAAACAAAATCGTGAGATCAAAATCTAAAATTGATTTTAAATTAAAGGATAAATATTTTATTTTCGGCAATAAAGGTCCGCAATTACCACGGGGCTGCTGCTGAGAAGTGCATTGGAACATCGGATCAGAATAAAAAAACGTCGAAACTGGATATCCAGCGTAAAAAAAAACTCCACCAGGAAAAGGAGTAGCGGCGGGGACGATTATGCACCTCCAAACCGCCAAAAACCGATCCACTTTGGGTGCTGACGAGTTTTGGAAACGCTTTCATGATTGTTTTGACGGCCGGGACCAACGACGACCAAAGCCACCGAAAGAGGTGTATCACCATCAAATTAAAAGACGCGTTTTCACTTCGTTCGGATTTTTATTGCCTGTTGGTTGGTGTCCGGTTTTGAGGTTTCGCTTCGCCCGAAAGTGCTCTGGTTTATCAAACTGCGCCTTGCCCTCTGTGGCCGGCCCCCTATCAACCGGAGGAGATCCGCTTTGAAGCGACCGAAATGCGTGCGTCTGCTTTGGTATCTTGGAGGCAGCTTGTACCTGATCGAAGAAAATGACAAAATTGATGCTGTTATAATATTTATTAAACTTGTTGTAATACAATTCAAGTACCATCTGGCTCCACTCATTCATTATTTGTCAAATAAAAAGGTGTTCAAATATCATAGTGAATAAAGTGATCACCAGACTTGCCTTTTTTGGGCTGCAAAACGGTGAGTCGATAAGGAGAGCGTCCAATATAGCTTTGGTCCTCACAAGTTCCTACCTCATGCTTCCACGGGTCAAGCGATGACAAAGACCGCCAGCTAAGAGTTGTGTGCTTAGCTGGTAGTGCAGCCTGGGCACTGTTGTCCTTCTGACTTCAGCTAGATTGAGGAGGTACGATCCGAGTGTCTGTTCACCAAGGAGGTGCGGCTCAAACAGCGTCTGTTCTGGCATCCAGCGGCTGAGTAAGAAACGCTGCACCACGCCCAGCTAGATCCAAGGTGGTAGCCCCATCAGCGTGGTCGTCCCAGTGTTGGTTGAGACGTTAAACAGAACTGGCACGATGGCCCTCCGGCGAGACAGGAGTGTTGGCGTAGGCCCAATAAGCCGCCCGTAAAAATCCCCACTGCGAATAACATAGGAGAAAATACGACTCGATACAATCGGCAAAGACCCACGCGACGAAATAAGGACTACGATTGGAAACTTGGAACATGGAATTGCAAGTCACTAGGTTTCGCAGGATGTGACAGGGTAATCTACGACGAACTACATCCCCGCAACTTCGACATCGTGGCGTTGCAGGAACTTTGTTGGACTGGACAGAAAGTGTGGAAAAGCGGGCATCGAGCGGCTACCTTCTACCAAAGCTGTGGCACCACCAATGAACTGGGAACAGGATTTATAGTGTTGGGCAAGATGCGACAACGTGTGATCGGGTGGCAGCCGATCAACGCAAGGATGTGCATGTTGAGAGTTAAGGGCCGTTTCTTCAACTACAGCATCATCAACGTCCACTGCCCACACGAAGGGAGACCCGATGACGAGAAAGAAGCGTTCTACGCGCAGTTAGAGCAAACATACGATGGTTGCTCGCCGCGTGACGTGAAAATCGTTGTCGGCGACATGAACGCGCAGGTAGGAAGGGAGGAAATGTACAGACCGGTAATCGGGCGAAACAGAAACAGCACTAGGCTTCGCGACTCCGAATCACAGAAACGACTGGTACGACGGCGAATGTGAACAGTTGAAAAACGAGAAGAATGCAGCATGGGCGAGAATGCTGCAACACCGTACGAGAGCGAATGAGGCACGTTACAAACAGGCGCGGAACAGGCAGAACTCAGTCTTCCGGATGAAGAAGCGCCAGCAGGAAGAACGAGATCGCGAAGCGATGGAAGAGCTGTACCGCGCTAAGGACACACGAAAGTTCTACGAGAAGCTGAACCGCTCGCGCAGAGGCTTTGTGCCACAAGCCGATATGTGCCGAGATAATCACGGGAATATTCTCACGAGCGAGCGTGAGGTGGTCGAGAGGTGGCGGCAGCATTACGATGAGCACCTCAATGGCGACGTTGCAAGTACTGAAGGTGGCGTGGTAACCGATCTAGGAGTATGTGCACAGGACGAAAGACTTCCGGCCCCTGACCTCCAAAAGATTGAGGAGGAGGTTGGCCGGTTGAAAAACAACAAAGCCGCTGGAGCAGATCAACTACCAAGCGAGCTTCTAAAATACGGTGGAGAAGCACTGGTGAGAGCACTACACTGGGTCATTACCAAGATTTGGGAGGAGGAAGTATTACCGGAGGAATGGATGGAAGGTATCGTGTGTCCCATCTACAAAAAGGGCGACAAGTTGGATTGCGGGAACTACCGCGCGATCACACTACTGAGCGCTGCCTACAAGATACTCTCAAATTTTATGCCGCCGACTATCACCGATTGCAAGAGAGTTCGTGGGGCAATATCAGGCTGGATTTATGGGTGAACGCGCTACAACGGACCAGATGTTCGCCATCCGCCAGGTGTTGCAAAAATGCCGCGAATACAACGTGCCCACACACCACTTGTTCATCGATTTCAAATCGGCGTATGATACAATCGATCGAGAACAGCTATGGCAGATTATGCACGAATACGGATTCCCGGATAAACTGATACGGTTGATCAAGGCGACGATGGATCGAGTGGTGTGCGTAGTTCGAGTATCAGGGACACTCTCGAGTCCCTTCGAATCTCGCAGAGGGTTACGGCAAGGTGATGGTCTTTCGTGCTTGCTGTTCAACATTGCTTTGGAGGGTGTAATACGAAGAGCGGGAATAAACACGAGTGGGACGATTTTCACGAAATCCGTTCAGCTGCTTGGTTTCGCCGATGATGTTGATATTATTGCTCGTAAATTTGAGACGATGGCGGAAACGTACATCCGACTAAAGAGTGAAGCCAGGCGAATCGGATTAGTCATTAATGTGTCGAAGACAAAGTACATGATGGCAATGGGCTCCAGGGAGGAATCACCGCGCCCGCCACCCCGAATTCATATCGACGGTGATGAAATCGAGGCGGTTGAAGAATTCGTGTACTTGGGCTCACTGGTGACCGACGACAACGACACCAGTAGAGAAATTCAGAGGCGCATTGTGGCAGGAAATCGTGCCTACTTTGGACTCCGCAGAACTCTACGATCGAATAAAGTTCGCCGTAACACGAAGTTAACCATCTACAAAACGTTGATTAGACCGGTCGTCCTCTATGGGCATGAAACATGGACCCTACGTGCAGAGGACCAACGCGCCCTTGGAGTTTTCGAACGGAAGGTGTTGCGTACCATCTACGGCGGAGTGCAGATGGAAGACGGGACTTGGAGAAGGCGAATGAACCACGAGCTGCATCAGCTGCTGGGAGAACCAACCATCGTCCATACCGCGAAAATCGGGAGGCTACGGTGGGCGGGTCACGTCATCAGGATGTCGGATAGCAACCCGATTAAAATGGTTCTCGAGAGTCATCCGACCGGTACAAGAAGACGTGGAGCGCAGCGAGCTAGGTGGGTCGACCAAATGGAGGACGATCTGCGGACCCTACGCAGAGTGCGGAACTGGAGGCAAACAACCATGGACCGAGTGGAATGGAGGCGGCTACTATGTACAGCAGAGGCCACCCCGGCCTTAGCCTGACCGGTAAGGTAAGTAAGACTTGCCTTTTTACAGGCGTATTCTAAATGGCTACTGAAGTTCAGCTTGTCATCGATCATGACGCCCGTGATGACCGCCTTCTGCTTCTTGGACTTGCATTGCACCGCTCCTACTGTAAGTATTTTTGACATTACATTCGTGACATCCGTGTTCAGCCTGGCCATAGATTCAAGCAGAGACCAGCTACTTGTACTGTCCACCCTTCAGACAATTCCTTCAGGAAATCCATCAGGAGTTTCTGCAAAAGTTCCATGGTGAATGTTTCCCAGAGTTTCAATAAGATTTCCTCCTGCAGGTCCATTGAGAATTCCTCCAGGAGTTTCATCGATAATTCCTTCAGGGGTTCTCTCAGAAATTCCACCAGGAATCCCTATAAGAAGTCCTCTAGGAGTTCTATTGGAAGTCCCATCGGGGAATCCTCCAGCAATTCCTTAGAGAATTTTTCAAGGAGTTTCTTCAAGAATTTCTCCAACAGTTCTTTAGGAAATGTCTTCAGTAGTTTCCTGTAGAATTTCTACAGGAGTTTTTCTGACTTATTTCAAAAAATTTTTTGGGGGTTTCTCCAGTTGCTTCAACAATTGCTCTAGAATTTCCTTGGAACATTCCTCCGGAGTTTGTTCGGGAATATCTTCAAGAGTTCCATAAGGTATTTCTCCAGAAAATCCACAGCGAATTCCCGCAGGAGTTCCATTGGGATTTTCCCGAAGTTTCATTGGGAATTCCTATAGGAATTAAGCTTCGAACTCCTACAAGTGTCGATCTTAAAACTCTTCTAGGATTTATATGAGGAGTTTCTCTAAGAGCTCTATTAGGAGTTCTTCTTCTAGGAGATCCATTCGTGATTGCTTCAGAAGGTCCATCGGGAGTTTTTCCAGAAGTTCCTACGAAAACTTTTCTTCGAGATTTTCTCCAACAGGACTTCAGGAAATTTCTTGGGAAGCTTCCTCAAGAATTTCTCCAGGAGTTCTTACAGGAGTTTTTTCTTTCATAAGTTTTTCCGGTAATTTATCCAGGAGTTCCTACGAAATTTACTTTAGAAGTTTCTTGAAAAATCCCCCATCGGAAATTCCTCCACGAAATCCACCGGAAATTCTTACAGGTGTTCCATTGTTAGACTTTTCCCAGAGTTTCACTAAGAATTCACCCAGAAGTTAAATAAGGAATTACTCTAAATGCTCCACTGAAAATTCCTCCTGGAAAGTCCATTGAGAATTCTTTCGAGAATTCGTCAAGAAATTTCTTCGAGAATATCTCCAACAATTCTTTCAAAATGTTCTTCAAAAGTTTTATTTAAAGAATTTCTTCAGGATATCCATCAATAAATACTTCATAATTTCCGTGGAAAATCCCCCAGGAGTTTCTTTGGGAATTCCTCGAAGAGTGCCATCGAGAATTCCTCCAGTAGCGCCAATGAGTTTCATTGGGAATTCTTTCAGGAATGTATCGAGAATTTCTCCACGAGTTTCTGCTGTAATCACTGCAGTAGTTCCTAAAAACCCCGGGAGTTCTTTGGGGGATTCCTGTAAAAGTTCTATGGGAAATTTCTCCCGATGTTTCATTGCTTTTTTCTCCTGGGGTTCCATCGGAGGTTTATCGAGAAGTTACTTTGGGAATTTCTAATGAAGTTACTGGGGAAATTATCCCAGGATTTCTATAAAAGATTCGTGAAGGTATCGGCAATTCTTCTAGGATTTCTATCAAGTTTATTTTTAATTTTTTTGGCAATATAATTTGAAGTTCCACATGGTTTTTCTTCGGAAGTTACTTTGGGAGCTATTGCAGAAGCTTCTTCGAGAATATCTTCAATAGTTTCCTGAAGATTATTTTGAGAAGTTATTTCACCAATTTCTAGAAGTATCTTCAAAATCCACCTGGTGTTCCTTCGGGAATTCCTCCAATATTTTTTTTGGGAATTTCACCAGTTGTTCCTACAAAAAATTTCTCCAGTATTTCCATCGAGAATTTTCACAAGAGTTCATTCCTGAATTCTTCCAAGAGTTTTTCTGAGAATTATTCTGGGACTTCTTTCGATAATCTTTCCAGGAATTTCATTGGGAATTCTCCAAGAATTCTTTTGGGAATTTCACCAGATGTTCCTACAAAAAAATTCTCCAGTATTTCCATCGAGAATTTCCACAAGAGTTCATTCTTGAATTCTTCCAAGAGTTTTTCTGAGAATTATTCTGGGATTTCTTTCGATAATCTCGATAATCTCTCTTCCGAGAATTCCATTGGGAATCTCTTCAGGAACTTTACTAGAACTTCTTTTGACTAATTTTTCAAAGAATTTCGAAAATTCTTAAAGGAGTACAATCGTGAGTTCTTGAAGGAGTTTCATAAGAAACCCTCCAGAAGTTCCTTCAAAAATTTCTCCAAGATTTGTATCGAAAATTCCCCCAGAAAATGCTTCAGGAAATTGTACCATACGTTGTATCGATAACTCCTTCGGGAGTTTTTTTTTGTGAGTTGTTCAAAGACTTCGTCCGAGAATTTCTTCAGGAATATCTTTGGCAATTCATCAAGAAATTTCTTGAGAATTTTCGTAAAGATCTTTTGAGAGATTTCATCAACTCCTGATAAAAATCCTGAATGTAGTCTTAGAGAAATTCTAGCAAAAACTCCTGGGGAAATTATTTATTTATTTATATATTTATTTCTACGTCTTCAGCAAAACTTCCGTACAGACTGATCAAACAGAAAAACAAAATTAACTTATATTTCTAATACACGTTTTGAATTGCGTTCTACTAATATTAAAATCAAACCAAGGCAAACCGTTGACGAGGGCGGAGCATCTTTCCAGGGGATGATTATGGCCAAATACTGTCGTGTGCCTAGAAGCGTGGAACAGTTGACGCTGGCCGTCTCCGAGCAGGAACATAAAAATTGACGCATTGCAGGAGTGGTGCACAGTCTAGATGTCCACTCACTATGTCGAAAGCAAACATTCTTTGATGGTACTCACGACGCTGGCGTAGAGATTCTAATCTAATTAGCTGGCTGCGGTGGTCGTATGGTGGCAATCTGTGCGGATCATTCCATGGCAGTCTTCTCAACGCAAATCGAACAAAACTACGCTGAACTCTTTGGATCCGCGCCATATGAAGTTCTTGGTACGGAGCCCAGACTGGAACGGCGTATTCTAATATGCTTCGCACAAGACAACTGTATAGCGTTTTCAAGACGTAGACGTCGTCAAAGTCCGCAGCATTGCGGCGAATGGACTCCTGAATAAGTTCCCGAAGGAATACCTATAGAGGAATTCCTCATGATTTACTTGAAAGAGTTCTCGATGAAGGATTTTCCGAAGAAATTCCTTGAGCAATTCCCGTAGAAAATCCGTTTTGAATCTCCGATGGAACTCCTGGATTAAGTTTCGAAGGAACAACTGGGGAAATTCTCGAAGAAACGTGGAGGAATTTTCGGAAAACTCGAAGAAACTCCTGAAGTAATTTCTGCAAGAATTTCTGAATGAATTCCCGATTCACGAATGCCTCCCTGAAGGAAGAAGCATCTGATGGAATTCCCGGAGAAGCTCGTGTACAAATTTCCGATGGATCTCTCAAAGCAATTCCAGTTGGAGTACGTGAAGGAATTCCCGAAGAAACGCCCGAGGGACGCCTTCAAGAAATTCCCGGAAGATTTTCAGGAAGAAATTTCGATGGAATTCCTAGAGGAATTCTAGAAGGAGCACCTAGAGATGGAATTTCTGGAGAAATTGACGCAGTAACTCCAGGTGAAATTTTCGAAAGGAATCCAAGAGAAAATCTCAATGGAACTCCTAGAGGAATTCCCGATGGAACTCTTGGTGGAATTCCCGTCGAAACTTCTGGAAGGATTCACGAAGAAACTTCTGAAGGCATTGCACCTCCAACAGGATTCCCCGGAAGATATCCTGGATAAAATCTAGATGGAACACAAGGAGGAATTCCCGAAGAAGCACCTCCAAAAAAGTCCGATGGAATTTATAAAGGAATTTCCAATGGAATTTCTGGAGAAATTCCCGTAGGATCATAAAAATTTCAGAAGGAACACCTGGAGCAATTTTCGAAAGCAGTCCTAGAGCCATGCTCAAAGGAACTCCGAGAGGAACTTTCGTAGAAACTTCTGGAAGGATTCCCGAAGAAACTCTTAAAGGTATCTCAGTTGGAATACCTGTGTCCGTGGGAATTCCCGAAGGAACTCCTAGAAAAATTCTCGGAGGAACTCCCGATGGAACTCGAAAAGGAATTCCCTGAAGCACCTGATGGAATTTTTGAAGGAACTCCTCAAGGAATTCTCGCAGGAACTCCTGGAAGAGTTCCCGATGAAATTCCTGAAGAAGCACCTAGAGGACTTTCCTAAGAAACTCCTGGAGGAACTTCCGATGAAACTCTTATAGGAAATCCTCAAGCAGCACCTGAAGGAATTTCCGAAGGAACTCTCGGAAGAATTTCCGAAGCAACACCTGGAGAAACTCCCACAGATATTCCAGTTGGAATACCCGAAGGAGCTCCTGGAGCAAATCTTAGAGGTACTTCTAAATGACTATTCGAAGAAGCGTCTCGAGAAATTCTCGATAGAAAATCAAAAGGGATTCCCAAGGGAATTTCTGGAGAAATCCCCTAAGGAATTCCAGCAGAAATTCCCGAAGGAACACCTGATGGAACTTCCGAAGGAAATTCCAGAAGGAACAAATGAAGAAATCCTCTATTGACTGGTGTACTGAATATGATACACCGCGCATTTGCACGAAATTCCACGCGGCAAATCCTCTTGGAAAGGAACAGCCGCACTTGAGGAAACGCCGCAATGTTATCTCCCATAAGAATAGAGTAAAAAGGAAGCAACAAAACGCGGCTGTTCCTTTCCTGCCGCGTGTACTTTTGGGCAAATGCGCTAATATGTAACTCCTAAAGGAATTCCCGAAGGAACACCAGATGGAATTCTCGAAAGATCTCCTTTAGTAAATCCCAATGTAACTCCTCAAGGAATTCTCGAAGGAACTTCCGGATGAATTTCTGGAGGAACTAAAAAAGAATTTTCTGAAGGTACTCTTAATAGGACTTACGGAAGACTCCAGGAAGATCTTCGGATGAAGCTTTTTTTTTTTTTTTTCCTTTATTAGGGAGATTTTCAGCCTGAGGCTGGTTCGTCTCCATAGAAAATTCTTACAAAACAACATATTTGCATACAAAAGTTCATTTTTTAACGTTCCTCAATTTTGATTTAATTGCAGTAGTAACCACTTTTTCTTTATTCTGGCAACCTTGCGGAATGCACATTTTTTTGGGATCCTTTTTCTGTAGCCGAGTTGACAGTCGCCGTTTGTTCGTTTCTGTTTCAATAATTTCCTGACTCGAGCTGTTGGTTTCGTCTTCGTTGCTGGTGTCGTTGCCCGTGTCTTCTTTTTCGTGGTCGGCATCAGCAATAGATTTTGGAGCACAATGCGATTCAGATGGGATAGCGGCAGTTGTAGTGGATGGCACGGATGGTGTTGTTTGTTTCCCATTGTGTGTTACCGCTCCGCTCAACGCGGGGAAATCACTCTGGGTAAAAAGTAATGCTGTTTTTGGTGAGGATGATGTTGTTCCTTGCGAAAGTTCTGAACACTTCCGTTTTGGATGCGCTTCCTTTTGGCAGAACCTGCAACTTTTGACCTGATTTTCGTAGGTCACCAAGGTCTGCTGATTCTCGATCTCGATGTAGGATGGTATCGGTTTAGATAGATGCATCCTCAGTAAACGAACTCCGTTTGGTATTCCTGGAAAATAATGCTTCCAGCGCTCCCTTCCGATAGAGAGTACCACACCGTATCGGTCCTCCATATACTTTTTCACGGTGGTATGAGGGATGTCCGTTGACAGATCATGGATCCGAACGGTAACGGCATCATCATCTACGTAAACTGGTATTTTAAAACTTTTTCCTTCGTGAGCTACTACGTGTCGCATATTATGTGCATCATGGTATTTTTTTGCTAAATCAGCATCTGATAGTTCAATCAAAACACAGTTTCGAATGGTATGAAACTGTATCATTGCAACATCTTTCAGTTGAAGCTTGATTTTCTCGCACAAAAACTTCTCAATATTGGCCGCATCCGGACGCACTGGAAGAACACTAAAGTCCACGACGAGTATGTTTTTGCGTACATTCGCCATCGTAAATTGCTTTGTAATCACGGAGAAAATTTCGCACACGTCTGTTGTCTTCAGGTGGTGACTGTCAACTGCTCGGATGAAGCTACTGAACTGGAACTATTGATATAACTGAAATTCCTGAGGGAGCACCTTGAGGAATTTCCGATTGAATTGCTGATGGAACTCCTGAAGAAATTTCCGAAGGAATACCTTCAGGAATTCCTCATGGAATACTGGATGGAATACTGGAGGAATTTTCGAAGAAATACCTGGAGAAATTCTCGGTAGAACTACTAAAGGAATTCCCGTGATAGCATCTGGAAGAAAAAATATGAAAAAATTGTCAAAAAAAAAAAAACCCAGATTAATCCACCTAGTGGTGATAGCGCCTTTCTCGTCGAATATGTTCGTCGATATTTCCGTCGCCATAAGCAGAAGTGTTCCTAAATCATGAAAATACTCTAGAACGGAACAAATATCATTTTCTTCTTTTGTCACAGTGCTCGTTCGTCAATGAGGGGGTGGAGTTGATAAATAATAAATGTATTTGATGAAAAAAATACTCAAACAATTAAGCAAAATCGCCCAATTCATCGGGTTTGGTAAGAAATTTTCTGGAGGACTCTTCACCTTAAAATTTAAAAATTTATTGGTTTATTCATTTGTGCCCTTCCTCAAAATGTTGAATTCCGATCCAAAATTTCCAAGGGGGGACCCCTCTTGACTTAAGAGCAAATCGAAATTTGTGTCAGCCTTGTTCAGAAAAGCAAGAACCTTATCAAAGCCATAATCAAATTTGGAAACTTATTGATGGCTCATATTCCTATGTTATGTATTATGTTAAACGTATAAGCAGAGATGAAAAATATTAAACCTCTCATTTGACTGCTTGACCACCTTCACTAGCACTGGATGCTGAACATTATCAAGACATTTCAGCAATTTTTTTTTCTGCACAGTTTAGCCTTTACTTTATTATCATTGATTATACTGCCGTTCTACGCATGATTATCCCATGTTATATGGGATTCCCATATAACATGGGACAATTGGGCGTGGAACGGCAGTATAAGATTCATGTAAAATTTGACAAAAAAAAAGTGCAAGCAAGTAAAATTTCCCATATTAAAACCCATTCAAATTTCAACCGTGTTACAGAGCGCGATAGCTCAACCAGTTGCATCAAAATTGTGCGCAGTAATTTAAGTCGCAAAAGGGGATTGATGCTATAAAATTAAAATTTTCCCATACAACATTGATCCATCCTACTGTATAATTACGCCTCAGGAAAATGGTGGGATATGACAAGATCGCTTAAATTTTTATCAAGATTTTGTTCGTTCACGCATATGTATCGCTTGCATCAATTTTGTTTTGTTGTAATTTCAGCGAAGCATCTAATCCTGATTCTGTAACACTGCCGGTAATCTTAGGTGTGGTCAGAGCTTGGGTCAAAGACTATTTTCCTGCTGCCCGTTTATCTGGTTATCGAACATTTTTGATGATTTGATATTTCGCATGCAGGGGTTTGGTTCACTTTTTAAACTGGCCACTTCCGGCGACACATCTGTAAACAGTTCCGGAAAACAACCGGTTCAGATATATTATTTAGAGTATTGATTGGTGATTATCGGTGATTAACCACTTTTTAAGCGTTTCGACCTACTATTCTTCGGTCATCATCAGACGCATTCAGCAGGATTCATCCCTTTAACTTTGTCAGTTTACTATATCAGCGATTCAGATATGGTCTGAAAATATTTTCCTGCTTACCGTTCATCTGATTATCGATAAAGCCGCTATTTGGTGTGTCGCATGTCTGGGTTCGGTTCACTTTTTTAATTGGCCACTTCCAGCGGGACATCTGGAACCGGTTCCGGAACAAAACCGGTTCAGATATAGCCTGAAACTTTTTACTGCTTACCGTTCATCTGGTTATCAAAAACGTCGCTCTTTGATGCGTGGCATGCATGGGTTTGGTACACTTTTATAGTTGGCCACTTCCGGCGGGACACCTGGAACCGGTTCGGAAACACTAAACTACTTTCCTGCTAACCGTTCATCAGGTTATCGCAAAAGCCGCAATTGGGTTGTTTATTAAATCAAATATTGCTATTTTCTAGATCCTAATCGAAAGAGCTAATTTTTATGAGTATAACGTGATTTTATTGCGATCCAATTCCTTTGTTTTGATGGGTAAATAAACAAAACAAATTTAATTTCTGTGGATAGAACGACAGTTCATTCGATAAAATGACAGTTCGCCCCGAACAAAAAAATTTCCCCATACAAACTTTAAATGCATTTTAAAAATAGTTCCCGGCCACCAAAAGCTATGAAATTTTGGATTTCGACTAATTTTTGGGTGGAGAATCCGATTATGGAATAATCTGAATACCCCTAAAGAACCCAATTCGATGTGTCGCATGCCTGGGTTTGTTTTTTATTAATTGGCTACTTTCAGCGGGACATTTTGAACCGATTCCGGAACACAACCGGTTCAAATATGGACTGAAACTATATTACTGCTTACAGTTCATCTGGTTATCGATACAGCCACTATTTGGTGTATCGCATGCCTGGGTTTGGTTCACTTTTTTAGTTGGCCACTTCCGGCGGGACACCTGGAACCAGTTCTGAAACACAACCGGTTCAAGTATAGTCTGAAACTATTTTCCTGCTTACCGTTCATCAGGTTATCGCAAAAGACGCAATTCGATGTGTCGCATGCCTGGGTTTGGTTTTTTTTTTAATTGGCTACTTCCAGCGGGACACCTGGAACCGGTTCCGGAACACAACCGGTTCAGATATGGTCTGAAACTATTCTCCTGCTTACCGTTAATCAGGTTATCGAAAAAGCCGCTGTTTGATGTGTCGCATGCATGGGTTTGGTTCACTTTTTTAGTTGGCCACATCCGGCGGGACACCTGGAACCGGTTCTGGAACACTACCGGTTCAAATATAGTCTGAAACTACTTTTCTGCTCACCATTCAACTGGTTATCGAAAATGCCGCAATTTGACGTGTCGCATGCATGGGTTATGTTCACTTTTATATTTGGCCACTTCCGGCGGGACACCTGGAACCGGTTCCGAAACACAACCGGTTCAGATATAGTCTGAGACTATTTTCCTGCTTCCCGTTCATCAGATAATCGAAAATGCAGTGGTTTGATGGGTCGCATGCATGGGTTTGTTGTATTTTCATATCTGGCCCCTTCCTGGGGTACCGGTCCGGAACACCTAAATGGCCATAACTCCGGAACGGCTGGACCGATCTGAACCATTTTCAATAGGAAACAATGGGGCAATATACCGCGTCGAATGAACCATCGGTCGTTGAAATCGGTTCATATTTACTATCTAAAAATGAGGTGACCTTTTTGTACACACACACACATACACACGCACACACATACATACACACACACATACATACACACAGACATCATCCCAACTCGTCGAGCTTAGTCGATTGGTATATAACACTTGACCCCTCCGGGGGCTCTATCAAATTTTCGTTTTTGGAGTGAACATATAGCCTTTCGGTACACCTTGGTGTACGAGAAAGGCAAAAACACTTGTTCGAGAAAACCCAATGGAACATCTCAAGGATTTGTCGAAGGAACTCCTGAAGGAACTTCCGAAAGAATTCCTGGAGGATTTACTAATGAAGGCTTCATAATGGAATACCTAGAGAAACTCCAGAAGGAATACCAGAAGAGGGATATTATGATGTACAGGGGATAGACAAAATGATCGGGACAGGCAAAATTTTCACTTTTCAAAAAATGTTCAACTAGCTGTAACTTTTCAAAAAGTGCATCAAATACTCTCAAATTTTTATAGTAAGTTCATCAACTAGTGGTCCTATCAGTGGTCCAAATTTGGGAAA
Source organism: Aedes albopictus (assembly GCF_035046485.1). Lineage (NCBI taxonomy): Eukaryota > Metazoa > Arthropoda > Insecta > Diptera > Culicidae > Aedes > Aedes albopictus. The sequence goes on along the minus strand of NC_085138.1, from coordinate 288,856,112 downwards.
GATCGGACCATTCTCCACGAAGTTATAAAGATTCTTGGAAAAGGTAAAATTATCCGAGAGCCAACTTTGAGCTGTTATATCTGCGGATTCAATGAACCGAATTCAATGAAATTTTGACCATATATGACTTGTATAATGAGCTATGAAAAACCGTTGACGCAACTTAAAATTCTCAACACGGAAGAAAACTATAACGATTAGATTATTTCTTCTAATAAAACACCAAATTATCCAAAACTTCAACATCGTTTCACAATTCAAGATGCAAATTATGGTTCATTTAATTTTCCTCTAATTGACTTATATATAAATGTGTTTTGAAGGAAAGTAACAACATAGTCGCCAAAAAATTGAAAAAGTAATGTAATACATATTAAAAATAGACCATTTTGCTAAAAAATCGTGAAAAAAATAAAATCGCTATAACTTTTACTCTTGTTAAAAATTTCAAGTTAAGTTAAAGGTTTTTCAGAGTTCATTATATCCCTTTCGTGACGAACCAGCACAATTGTGCTGTTGAGCGGTAGCAGTTTCGCATATTTTTTTCATCTGTTCAGACTTTGTTTTATGTGATGTAAACTGTTTTTTGCAATTTCTCATCGTAATAGGCTGTTTTACCTCACGCAAATCTGACAGGAAAAGGCCTACTTTCCCACACTAAATTAACAGTGCTGTAATGGTTCATTACAGCACTGATTTGCGTTGCGTAATGAACCATTACAGCACTGTTTTCAGTTTTGATCAACTTCTTGATGCTTTCTGGACGCAGTTTTGAAAAATTGTGACAACTGCAAGGTATAACCTTCTATGATCAGATTTTCTCAAACATGGCTATGAGCATCAGTATACAGTTTGATGAAAAAGTTTTGTAAAAATTATCCTCAAGCGATCATTTATGAACTTGCAAAAAACGTTGTACGTAACTCGGTGCAGAACTCGATTTTTACAGCACTCGTCGTAATTATCCAACTCGGCAAGCCTCGTTGGATAAATGTACGACTCGTGCTGTAAAAATCGTCATTCTGCACCTTGTTGCGTAAACTACTATTAATAATTCAGCCATTATTTATACTTGTTTGTGTGTAAACAAACTTTTGTTTACGTTGTCTGTGAGATTTACCACAACAAGATAAACAAAAAGTGGACAAAAACCGTAAAATATGAAAAAGTCTTGTCTGTCGCATAATTTTCATTTCCGATTTGTCTAGGTAGTCAAAGCTAGAAATCGAAAGATAAAGAGTAGTTCTTTCAAATGAGGCAAAATAATTGTTATTTTGTTGGGAGATCTAAGAGTTCTGGAGAGCCAAAGTTGAGCCATTTGTATGGAGATTTCAATTTTTTGCGCTCCGTCACGAAAGGGATATAAGTCATGAATGCTCAAAATTTCATTGCAATCGGTTCATTGAATCCGAAGATGTAGCAGCTCAAAGTTGGCTATCGGATAATTTTACCTTTTTCAAGAATCTTTACAACTTCGTGAAAAATGGCTCGATCTTTTCCAAATTTGGACCATTGATACACAACTAGTTGGTGAACTTACAGTAAAAATTTGAGAATATTCGATGCACTTTTCAAAAAGTTACAGCTAGTTGAACATTTTTTGAAAAGTGAAAATTTTGCCTTTCCCGATCATTTTGTCTATACCCTGTAGTGTAAATAAATATAATGTACGGATGTTACTAAACTTGGCCATATCTAACAAGTACATAAATATATGAATAATGTTTTTGCTATTTGGTAGTCTAAATTAGCATTAAAATCGTAATACTGGACTCTTAGTTGAGCCAACAATTTTGAAAAAATGGACATTCGGGAGGCTCAAATATGAAATAGAGAGTTCAAAGCAATAATGAGTTATAGGCTAATCAAATGTTTAAATATCCATACACATACATACTATTATCACTCCTTGCTCGGGTACCCCAGAGAATGTTTTCTTTGCGGTAATTCCGCATTAATCTTTGTTTTAAACGTGTTCGATGAAGCGTGTAATTTGGGTAATGAAATTTTTTGATCGACTTTTTTTGAGTCGAATGATGCGTTTCGCCATAAAATTGCAGTTCACTACCGTCGTCGTCGTCGTCACCGCACCTTGCACCCAGACCGCAGCCGCAGCAATGAAATATGCACCTCCTTTGCGGTTAACCATCGATCGGCATCTGGAGCATCACCTATTAATTTCCCACTTGGCCACTTTGGGTCATCTGTCAGTGTGAGGAGTCTGGCCTGGTTCCACGGGTCACGCTTCCACCCATATCGGATTCTTGCACAGGGCGCCCTTGGTGCAATTTTTGTCGAATTTAAATATTATATTTAGCCGTTTTATTGCGTGAGACCACCAGCAACGGGTCCGATGATCTCGATGCAATTGCCAGAGCGAAAAAAAACAACGAATCGCAGCCGACCGACCTGCAATGATTCAACACCGTAACCTCTCGAGTCTCGATTCACCGTGGCCGAAATTATACCGAACTGAAATTTAAATGCTCGAGTTTTTCCGCGATCATACCGCCGCGAACGATCGAGTCCCGTACTGTGTCCACTGGATGTGTATGTTAAATAAATCATTTATAATTATAAGGATGGCAGGGCCACTCCGCATTCGCAGATGGCCGGCCACTACTGGTCCTTGCGCGGTCAAACGATGCACGATGGATGATGGGTGAGAATCCTACGGCCGGCCGCTGAGGTTATGCAGTCAGCCTTATGCTCGGACGGAGGGTAATTGAGAAGAAAGCTTAATTTAAATGTAGGTTCGTGTGACTCCAGAAGATAAATGTCGGTTGTTCCATCTGGAGCGTATCCACCACATTGATTGCGGTTAACGCGGGTTGCTTCATAAGGAGTACATTTTATTGAACTACAGAAGAAGCGAGCTTATTGTTGTCGTTGTCGATCAGTGATCTCTCCTGTCCCGTCCCGGAGGAGGTAATGTGGCTGGAGAGGTGAAAATTGTACACTTTCGAATCATCGCCGCGTGAAATTTATATGGGTGGAATTGATTTCCAACGGATGCCTAGGATGATGCTTACGTAAGATCGCAGTATTGAATATCTGATTAAATGCAAATTTCCTTGACTTCATTGGGCATATAGAGTATCTTCGTGTCACATGCAAGATGAGGTCATTGGTAGATAACTGTGGAAGTAGAACATTAAACTAAGAGCAAACTTTGTCACAGTTGGGACGTTAAATCAAGATGAATATCAAGAAGAAAAAGGAAAAGAAGAAGAGTATTATTCAAAACAAAAGTAGGATTACAAAAGACAATATAAATAGAATACTATCACAAAAGCAGGTAAAATAACAAAATATTAAATCGCTCAAAAACCAGAATGATGTATCCAAATTCCACTTATTTTCGATAACACTACAGCAAAACACGTTTCCCAATCTTCAAACACCTATCACATGGGACAGTAATGCGATCCCCGGCAGCGAACGTCTGAAATCAATTTAACATTGATTAAAATCAGCTAACCAGCACCATCTTGCCGTCGTCGCCTCACTAATCGCCTGGTGCGATAAAGCTAAGCCGAATGTGACATATACATTTGCCAATATATTGGATTGGATTTTCTCGGAGTTGACGGTGCGACGACGCACGGACGCGAGCTTGAAGTCTGCCGGCGCAATATTGTTGCCGGTTTTATTAGCGTCAACAATTATCACCGGCGGCCACGATAATATGTCGAACGTGTGTGCGATCCCGAGCGAGCATGCATCCGTCCCATCATTCCCATAAAGTGCAACGAGGGCTACAAAGTTTAATGGAATGTGATTTTCGAGCGCGATCATCGGTTTCGATCGGTCGGTCGGTCCTTGGGGGGCTTAAGATCGTGTTTTACAAGGTCCGATTGATGCGTGTTTTTCCGCGTATCAATTAGGTTCGCAAATGGTGCATCGGATCGCAGTGAGAATCTTTCGGCGCGAACCTTTCGGATTTGGTTAATTAACGGTTGAAAATTAACAACTGCTCGGTCATCACCTGGAGCGGGAGATTGTATCAGGAGGGCTAACTGGGCAAAAGCGTATGCGTGGGCAGAAATCAACAAGTTATGTTGCGATGTAAACAAGGATGTGAACGTTTTGATATGACTGAAAGTATGAGCAATAACCACAAGTGTGTTTTGGATAAAGGACATAAAATAAGGAAAATAGAAGTCAGTCAATAAAGCCCTTTCTTTGCCTTGACATACAAATCACAAATGCAATCAAAATCTAGATTTCACACTAGTTAGATTCAACTTCCAGCTAGATCTAACACATTTCAGGGTAACGGGACACCACGAGAAACCCACATTCGTTAATAAATCAAGTCTGCAATTGGATACGTACACTGTGGTGCATAATTGATCGGACAAACGCCGATTTTCATACAAAATGGCCAAGTTTAAGATGCTGTAACTATGGTTTGCTTTGTTGGATTGAGCTCAATTTTTGACACGGAACTACAAATATGCTGAATTTTGTATATACAAAGTATAAAATGTTTTCGTTACCCCTTTGCTTTACACGCGTGCCGCTGTCCGATCACTTTTGCAATTTTTTCAACGCCTTGCCACGCCCAGACCTGTGAACGAAAACATTTTATACTTTGTATACACAAAATTCAGCATATTTGTAGTTCCATGTCAAAAATTGAGCTCAATCCATCAAAGCAAACCATAGTTACAGCATCTCAAATATGGCCATTTTGTATGAAAATCGGCGTTTGTCCGATCAATTATGCACCACAGTGTATATTGACTGCAACATGCTGAGCTGAAAGAGATGAGTAGGTGTAGGACTATTTGAGAATTCACTTTCCGGTAAACTAGTCAATTCCACATAAATTGACTTGATTTTTTGTATACTGCAACATACACTCTGTCGTGTGCTGCATTGTTGTCCCATATTCTATGGCACTGTACGTATATCACCGTATCCTAAAAATAAGTCAAATGATTCAAAATAAGTGACCGTTCAGAAACCACGTAGACTTTCAGGGGTCTGGCCAAAGTGTGCGCACCTTATTTATTTTCAAATTTTTATTTGAACAAAAGTCTACGAGGGGGGTCTAAAATGTCCAAAATTTGGTCTACGCGGTGTTCATAAAGCCCCTAACAGATTTATAGAGGGATGTCCCCAAAATAAGTCCCCCCTACCCAAAAGAACCCACATTTGAGGTAATCCTGGTGACGATTTTGTTTAATAGTTGAAAAGCCATGGAATAAAAACCATCGAATGACTAGTTTTTGTGTAATGATCAATTACCCACAAAAAGGTCTCTTCAAGACATATTTTGGTGGCCGAAGATGTACTAGAAAGAACTTCTTCTGACCATTATAATGTAGAATATGGAAACCCGATAAGATAATGACGTCTCATGAACGTAATTTTGGAGATATAATTTAATAAACCTCGAAACAGGTTTGGCCACCGTAGCGTAGTTGGTTTGAAGACCTATATGTTTCCTGTCGGATAGCCATCATCTGACTGACCAATGGTGACCATCTTTGCCCAAGACATTCTACCTAGCAAAGCATTTGATCTAAATACCTTTCACCGTAACGGGACACCATTTGCAAAACACTGATTTCGCGCGAGCGTAACCAAATCAAGTATATTTTCCCAGTGAAACTCATTTGGGGAATCTTGTTCACGTCAATCTAATGGAGATATTTCACTATTACTCTATACCTTATGACAGAGCTGATATACGCATTTCAGATTGAAAATTTGGAAAAAAAAAATAGATTTCTGCGATGGTGTCCCGTTACGAAATGTAAAATGTTATACCAAGTGAATTTCAGCCAGTTTCTCCTAAAACAAATACAAAAGCTTGTCACACATACACTGTGGTGCATAATTGATCGGACAAACGCCGATTTTCATACAAAATGGCCAAGTTTGAGATGCTGTAACTATGGTTTGCTTTGATGGATTGAGCTCAATTTTTGACACGGAACTACAAATATGCTGAATTTTGTGTATACAAAGTATAAAATGTTTTCGTTCACAGGTCTGGGCGTGGCAGTACCGCTGTCCGATCACTTTTGCAATATTTTCAACGCCTTGCCACGTCCAGACCTGTAAACGAAAGCATTTTATACTTTGTATACACAAAATTCAGCATATTTGTAGTTCCGTGTCAAAAATTGAGCTCAATCCATCAAAGCAAACCATAGTTACAGCATCTCAAACTTGGCCATTTTGTATGAAAATCGGCGTTTGTCCGATCAATTATGCACCACAGTGTACTTACTTAATTTACTTACTTTCAGTCCTGAGCACCCACGATGATGCTGAGGGCCGAATTGAAAGATATTTCATGGGTGATTGCCGGCCATCGTCTTGATCTGTGGCCAGGTCTTATTTATGTCCGCTTGCTTGATTTCGTTGTTGAGGCAGCACCGCCATGAGCCTCTGGGTCTGCCTCTGCTGCGATGTCTTGCTGGGTTCCAATCTAGCTCTTGCTTGCAAATTTCGTTTCCGCCCCTGCGTAGAATGTGGCCGACCCACCTCTAATTACGTTCTCGAATTTCTGTCGCTATCGGCGTTTGATGACATCGACGATGGAGCTCCACTTTGGAGATCCAATTGTGAGGCTACCATGCACGAATTATGCACAGCAGGCATCTATTGATGAAGACCTGCAGCCGTTGAGTGTTCTCCGCTGATACACACCAAGTTTCACTGGCGTACAGCAGCACAGATTTCACGTTCAAGTTGAAAATTCTGATTTTGGTGCGTCGACTAATCCGATTGTTTTTTCATACATTTCCTAAACTCGCAAGGACAGTCCTCCCTTTCTGCATCTATGTCGATCTTGGTGCCATCATCGGTCAGGCCGCCATTTGGCTACCAATATATTGTAGGTTTCAACATTCTCCACTGCTTACCCGTAAAGCTGGAAGGGTTGACCGTGTTTACATCTAACGATTTGATCTTGTTGACGTTGATGGTGAGATCTGCCGCCCAGGAGCGATCGGCAAGATCATTGACCTTACTCTGCATATCGGCACCAACATTTCAAAAGGGCGTAACTGCTTTTTGAAATAGTGCCTTCTCTCAAAGCTGTGGATCGTATGTTCAATCTTTTGGACAATCTATAAGCACTAAAAGAAAGCTAAAATCCCCCTCTTTCTGATAGTGGGGATGGATTTCATGGGAAATATGAAATACGATCCACAGCTTCAAAAGAAGGTACTGTTTTGAAATGCAGTTACGCCCTTTTGAAATGTAGGTGCCGATATGAGAGCCCCACTGAGCTGAGAGAGCAACGTCATCAGCGAGTTCTTTTGGACACGTCTTCCTTAAGCATTCAAGTTCATTTGGAATTCCTTGGCCAGATAAGAACGCCAAGGTAATCACCTTCTTATATGCAAGCTGGATCCTATAGTCCTTGGCGTATCCTGACTTTAGACCGAGCAGCTGAAGTTTTCAGAAAAGCTTTGATTCAGGTGGAAAACGCAACCGTGTAAAATTAACCCAGGAAAAACTATCTTTCTCAATGTACAAATTTCGAAAATTTTGAATGGACAAAAGTCCACGATGGGGGAGGGAGATGGGGTCTGAGACGGCCAAAAATGAGTCTACGTAGTTTATGTACAGCGTCTTAGCACAGTGTCTATAGTAGAAGATTATTTTTTGAAAAAAAAAACTCAATGTCGCTAAGTCGCCCAGAAAGTGAAAGTTAAGAGTCTAATCTTTCATTTTAAGCTAAGCGCAAAACTTTCTATTGGGGGTCAATTTTCCATAACAATTATGGGTAAAAATCTCCCAAAAATGGGTATTTCTTGGGAATTTGTTCTAGAAATCATGATAAAAGTAAAAATTGTTCTAGACCTTTAGCATGGTGGGTGACTTAGCGATACTGATTTTTTTTTCGATAAGGTTTTTTTCTTCTCATAGACACCGTGTTAAGAGCTCCATGGTAATGGGCTGCCACAGCAACCCACGATTTGGTTCACGATCAATCGAACCTTCCAGGATCTCGCCGATTGCGATGAGGAACAGTAGTGGTGACAGTATACATCCTTGCCACACTCCAGCAACGACTCAAATGAGATCGAACAGAACACCGCTGTGAAGTACTCTGCACGAAAATGCCCTGTACTGTGCTTCAATGAGGCCGATGGCTATCTCAGGAACACCCTTGAGCCTAAAGGCGCATGTTTTCATGATTGAGACGGTCGAAAGCCTTTTCGTTATCAATAAACACCAGGTAGAGATACTCTTGGATTTCATTGATTTGCTCCAGAATGATGCAGAGCGTGACAATATGGTCCACACAGGATCGTCCGACATGGAATCCAGCTTGCTTCCGCAGGAGAGTTGCGTCAATTTTCTCCTGAATCCGGTTAAGGATCACTTTGCAGAGGACTTTAAGAACGATGCACAGCAACATGATACCCCGCCAATTATCTCATACGGCCAGGTCACCCTTTTTGGGCATTTACCATGACGCCTTGTATCCAATCGACCGGAAAAGTCGAGGACTCCCATTTGTTGCCGAATGATTGATGCAGCAGTTGTGCAGATACTACGAGATCAGTTTTGAGCATCTCGGCTGATATGTGATCAACCATCGCCAAAATAAAAGACCAAAAGAACCATCACCAAAATAAAAGATATAAGGTTTTATGACGGTTCCCAAAACCTCTACAAGACTAATTGGTCATTAAAATGTTAATTGGATGGTGCCCTGATTTCATGCTAGGATAGCTGTTTCTATCTCCTGCACTGATGGAGCTTCGGTGTAGACACGGGTAATGCGTCGAACCCGTGGCGGACCATGCTGAGGTTTTGGTGGCGAGGCCGTCACTTGGAAACGGTTTCCAAAGTGCTGGAGCCAGCGTTTCAGCTGGTCAGCCGGGTCGGTCAATAACTTTCCAGATTTATCTTTCACGGGCATCGTAGCATTCATCTTAGTCCCACTAAGATACATCGTAGAGGAGATGAATGTCGCCGATATTTGCTGTTTTCTCGCCTTCGTCGACTAGGGAGTCCGTCCACGCTCGTTTGTCCCGCCTACATGAGTGCTTCACTTCCTTCTCGAGAGCCGAATAGGGCTGACGGGCCACGGCTTTGGCTCCTCGTGTTTTCGCTCGCTCTATCGCGACTTTGGCGTTCCTTTACTCCTCTATCTTTCTCCAGAAGTTATCTGTGATCCATTGCTTTCTCCGGATACATAGCTCGCTCAAATCATTCTCGCTGGTGGCGATGAAGACGTTCTTGATGGCTCTCCATTGATCTTCTTCGCTTCCACCTTTCGGAATATCCGCAGTACGGTTTTCTAGCTTCCCGACGAAGGACCTTTTCACCACAGTCTTCCAATCGGCGTGTGTTGAAACATCATCCGATTTTCTCCTCCTGTCGATGCATCCTCGCATTGTGCAGCCGGATCTCGCCGATTAGAAGATAATGGTCGGACACAATTGCTCAGCACATCAATAAGGCTTCGCCTCTATTTCCGGCTGATGCGAATGTGGACGATTTGATTTTTTGTGACGCTATCACGGGAAAACCATGTCTTTTGGTGCAGTTCAACGTTCTCGCTCATTTCTCCGAGACCATGGCGTCCCATGTCGTGTTCGTAGTTCGAGTTTTCGGAACCAACCTTCGCGTTGAAGTCGCCCATCCTCATGATATCTTATTTTGGAATCTTATCCACGACAGCATTCAGTTGACTATAAAAGTTCTCTTTGTCTTTGTTATGGTAAGGTTTCGAACCCGTGTTCTGAATCTGGCTACAATTATCCTCTCATTAATAGGTTCCCAGCAGTAAACGCCTGAGCAGTAAACCAACCCACGGTGACGAGCAGAGTGTTCACCTCGTTGGCCAGAGTATAGCAGAATTTGACCCGACGCCAATCTGTGTTCTCCAAAGTTCGGCCAGCGGACTTCGCTCAGTCCTAGGTTCTCAAGCTTCATACGGCATGCCTCATTGGCTTAATGGCTAGTTGTGCCAGTCTACCCTGCTGGGCTAGGGTTAATACATTAGAAGTTGCAATTCTTGTCCGTTGTTTCACGCTAAAAACCGTTGCCGTTGAATCAGTTCTGAATTCTTCATTTTTGGTTTATGTAACGGTTTTTGAGTTTCGAGAACAGTAGCTTGTTGGCCTAAGGTCCCCTATCCACCGCGGGGTTGTAGGACAAAAGTTCGAAGGTCAAAAGGTCGATGGTCAAAAGGTCGAAGGGTCAAAAGGTCGAAAGGTCGAAATTAAAAAAATACCTAGGACAAAAGATCGAAAGGACAAAAGGTCGAAAGGCCGAAAGGTCGAAGGGTCAAAAGGTCGAAAGGTCGAATTCTAAAAAAAAAATAAACTAAGGCAAAAGGTCGAAAGGTCAAATTGAAAAATGGATGAAGGGAAACAATGACGATGGTACAGAAGATCAAAATAACCATAAATCTTTTCTTTCCTCTTCCTTCTTACTTTACATTCTCACTGCAGCTAGGCCTGCATCTTTTCAAGTTGAAGTTGTTTTAGCACTTTCGCAGTTATTAATTGATTGGTTTTGAAGGGCTTTCTTTGTCTGTCATTGTATGAATTTTTATATTATATGACAAGCATACACTATTCCTAAGAAGTCGACAATATTTCCTGACCGGAACGGGAATCCAACCTTTAATTACAGTGGGTTTTTATAATAGTTGGCGTTTTCTTAGTACTAGTTTGTTGTAGAATGCATGATTCATTTGAACAATTATTGGCGTTACTACTATTAATTTCTTTTATAGAATTTAGCCTTTTTTCAAAGATATGCTGTTCTTTCTTGTAATGCTTTTTGGCAGTTGTTGACATTATAACTATACTTTTTTAATAGAATTTTGCCTTCTTTTAAGCATAGGCTGTTCTTTCTAATAGTGCTTCTTGACATTTTTTTGTCTACTTACTAATAATATATTCGATTCTAAAATTTTGCCTTTTTTGAAAAATTGGTCGTTCTTTCGAGTTATACTGTCACAGGGAGCATTTAAAAAAAAAACTCGCAATATTTTCTTCAAAGTGATCTCCTTCACTGGGGTAGTTCTGCAAAGTGATGTAAGCGACATTGACAATTTTGGCACATATTTGGTTGTTATGCATTAAACGTTTGGTGTCCAAGTACTCGCCCAGCAACATTTCAGATCATGTAACAGGAATCGCATTAGTCCTTAAGAGTTTTTAAATTAGCATTGATATTACTATATAAAGCGATGATTTCAATAAATAAGTAAACTATTTCAAATTATGTTTTATGTTGTGTTCTTTATTTATTTTTTTGTAGTAACATATTTACAGCTATTGGCCCCGTAACGTGGGTAGATCACCTTAGAATGGTGCGTTGCGGCGTAAGATCTACCACCACATCAAATTTCGATCTTGTTAATGTTTTCATGCCTAACCCGAGGTCTCCACTAGACAGAAATGTCTTGCCATTTTGCTGGACAGATGTGTCATGACAGAAATGTTCTCTCGCTGTTTGCATGGAAAGCAGCGGTGTTGCCCATTTCTGTTACGTTTTCTCTTTCTGGCAGCAAAATGGCAAGACATTTCTGTCTAGTGGAGACATGGGGTAAAGTGGCCGATCTGTGATAAGCACACATTCCAGGATCGAGATTTTATGTGCTTTTTTAATGTTTTGTTACTAATCCACATTTTATTTCAGGAGTAATCAGGTAAATGTTTCGTATATTTAATAAATGCTTATTAATCATGATTATGATTGTTTTTCATACAAATACAAAATAACAAAATAACAAAACATACACAACACACACTCACATACATTACATATACATATCTCATCATATATATTGGGAAAGGGAGGGACCATCAGGGCACCCGATTGAAGCGATTTGGACAGGAGCTTGGAACTGCCTCCTCCTTGTTGTTAACATTTCGTGGATTGAGGGCGGGCTCTTCGACCCCATCTATTGGGAGTATTCTGTCAATCGAGGGCTTGATTTAACAGTTGTTCGTGAGAACTTTCTTCTGGAAGGAGATTCTTTTCCCCTGACGCGGGTTTCGCGCAAGTGTCTCTGCTTGCGGGTCCGCACAACCCTTTTTGGCCCTTCATACAGGAGAATGACTGACCTCTAACAACAGCACAATCTTGATCAAATCGCTTTTCAGATTATTCCAGTGCTATAGGCAGCTGCCTTGCTACAATAGATGGTAGAACAATATCATCATCATATCAATATCAGTAACATATTTACAGCTATTGGCGTGACTACCATTATTTTTTCCAATATTATTTTACCTTTGTTTGAACATAGGCTGTTCTTTCTAGTAATGCTTTTTGATCATTTTTGGCGTACTTACTAATGATATAATTGTATATAATATTTTTCCTTCTTTTAAAAATAGGTCTTTCTTTCTAGTTATACTATCACAGCGATTATTTTATATTTGATTTTAAATATGTCCAAAGAGATCTCCTTACGTTTTATTTTTTTAATAACCTCTAGTTCAATGTACTCATTAGACATTGCATTTTTGATACTTTCTACGTAATTTTTCTATCCGTTTTGACCATTTCTTTTTATTCCATCCAAAAACTCATATTGATTATGAGTGACGCAATGCGAAAAATATTTATGGCGTAAATCATCGCGCTGCAGGTACTTGAATAAATTTGAAATCCGCTTTTCGTACCTAACGAATCCTGGCTATTCAGTTTTATTACTAACTACAGCCTTCGAGCCTTTGAACTTCCAACCATCTTTCTTTCGACATTTGGCCTTGTTATTTTTTTATTTTGACTTTTCAACTTTTCGACCGTTTGTCATTTCGACCTTTCGACCTTTTGTCCAAGTTATTTTTTATATCGACCTTTCGACCTTATGACCTTCGACCTTTTGTTCTTCGACCTTTTGTCATAGAACCCCACCGCGGCACAGTGATGCGGCTCCATTCAAAAGGTGGCGATAAGTCTTAACATGAATTATATACCTTCACAGCTTACCAAATTTTGTTATTTATTAGAATTAGTTACCAAGAAGACATTTTGACATCCCATGAGTCACATTGGCCACTTTTAGGACTATTCCGGAATCCTGGTTCCCCCGGGGAACAGGACACTTTTTGTTTATTTTTAAAACCCATCTTGCGACACGCCATTTTTCATGATTTTGAAAAATAGATCCAGTAGAAGTCATTTCCGGACTTTTGGGCAAGATTGGCCACTTTCAGGACCGTTCCGGAATCCTGGTTCCCTTGGGAAGAGGACAATATTTTGATGTTTTTAAAACCCATCTTGCGACACACCATTTTTCATGATTTTGCAAACACGTTCCATTAGAAGTCATGTCCGGAATTTTGGGCGAGATTGGCCACTTTCAAGACCGTTCCGGAATCCTGGTTCCCTCGGGGAAGAGGACATTTTTTGGATGTTTTCAAACTCCATCTTGCGACACACAATTCTTCATGAATTTTAAAAATATGTAAATTAGTAGTCATTTCAGCACCTTTTCTAGATGGCCATCTAGAAAACATGACTCTACTCAAAAGTCAAACGAATGAACATGTGCAATTATACGGAACCGTCTAAGATTATTTTTTTAAATCATCAATTTTTTTAAACAATTGTTAATATTTGTGTTATATTGAGCAAAAACTAAGCTTGATTATTAAAAATTATTGAAATATAAATCAGTTGGTGTGTTATAAATTAGTTCCTCAAATTGCTCAATATGTCATTAGGGGCCATAAGAGCCCATATAGCCGAGGCGGTAAACGCACGGGTATTCAGCATGACCATGCTGAGGGTGACGGGTTCGATTCTCGGTCAGTCCAGGATCTTTTCGTAAAGAAAATTTCCTTGACTTCCTTGGGCATAGAGTATCTTCGTGCCTGCCACACGATATACACATGCAAAATGGTCATTGGCAGAGGAAGCTCTCAGTTAAAAACTGTGGAAGTGCTCATTGAACACTAAGCTGAGAAGCTGGCTTTGTCCCAGTGAGGACGTTACGCCAAGAAGAGGAGAGGAGTCATTAGGGGCCGTTCATAAACCACGTAGACTTTTTGAGGGGAGGGGGGGGGGGTCTGACCAAAGTCTACGCTCCATACAAATTTTTTTTTTGTATGGACAAAAGTCTTCGAGGGTGGAGGGGGGGGGGGGTGTCTGAGATGACCAAATTTTGGTCTACGTGGTTTATGAACAGCCCCTTACAACAATAACATTTAAATTAAGTCTACATTTCGTTTCATCAGTTATTGTGTTCAAAATTTTCTTTTTTCTTTTTGACTTATCCTAATAAAAAAAAACCCAGATTAATCCACCTAGTGGTGATAGTGCCTTTCTCGTCGAATATGTACTCAAGAGCCATAAGCCGAAGTGTTCCTGAATTCCGAGACTACTCTAGAACGGAACAAATCAAATTTTCTTCTTTTGTCACAGTGCTCGTTGACTTATCAATGGGGAAGCAGAGTTGATAAATAATTAATGTATTTGATGAAAAAATACCCAAACAATTGAGCAAATCCGCTTAACTCATCGGATTTGGTAGGAAAATTTCTGGAGGCCTCTAATTTCACTTTGAAATTTATTTTTTTTAATTAATGGGGATTTAGGGCATAATGGACACCCTAAGCAAATGAGTACGTTGGGCCTGTATAACAGAGAAAAACTTGAAATATTATCAGTTGGCTTACAACTTCAGTTCGTTTCCTACGTATTTCAATCATTTACAGTAGGTAGAATGTCTTTATTGTGAAGAAATAATGAATTGTAAATCGTGTGTTTTTTAGGGCTGGCAGTGAAGGTACGGGGCATAATGGACACCCGTGCATATTTTATGCTAACTCTTTGATTACATCGATCAGTTAAATAATTTGCCCACGGAGATCGATACTACAGATAAAATTTATTTATTTATTTATTTCGTCAAACATACCGTAGACTACATTTTCACTTAACTATATCACTTAATAACTATATTCTATTATATCTCAAAGATCTAAAATATTTTCTCAAATTTGTTCTAGACATGGTCAAACTAATAGATGCACAGTGCTGATTATAAAGGTTCATCATTCGATTCAAAGGACCAAATTTTGCATAATCTGTTCTATGTTTGTTTAGAGCAAATATATTACGACCTCTCAATAGTCTAGCAGGAGCATAGAAATTTATACATGATAGTAAGTTGGCGGAGTCGATGCGTTGAGATATTAAATCATTTATAAACGAAACCATGGCAAATTCGCGACGCTCCTTCAAAGTTTGAATATCTATAAGCATGCATCTAGCTTCATATGAAGGCAGTGGAAATGTTGACCAACCTAACTTGCGTAAGGCATATAGGAGGAACTGCTTTTGTATTGATTCGATTCGATCCTCATGTGTTACCATGTAGGGAGACCATACTATGCTACAGTATTCTAGAACTGATCTTACATAAGCGACGTACAATGTTTTTATCGTGTATGGGTCCTGAAAGTTGTAGCTAAAACGCTTAATGAAGCTTAACATATTAGTTGCTTTATGAGTGATAGCGTTATAATGATCGGTGAAAGTTAATTTAGAATCTAAGATAACACCTAAATCTCTAATTCTATTGCACTTTTCAACTTCTTGGTTTCCTAAAGATACAATTATTGGTGGTGTACTATGTTTTCTGCTGTACGTAATTGAATTACATTTTTTCACGTTTAACTGCAGCAGGCTTTTACTACACCATTGGTCAAATATCCGTATTTCTCTCAAAAAACATTCTCTGTCTTCTTCATTTTTTATTTCAATAAAGAGTTTCATATCATCAGCGTATATAAGGATTTTGAGATGCTTTAGAATATACGTGATATCATTTACAAACAATATGAAAAGCAAAGGTCCTAAATGTGAGCCTTGGGGAACTCCTGATGATACGTTGATAGGTTCTGACTTCTTCCCCTCAAATCTTACTATCTGTAATCGGTCAGTTAAGTACGATTCGATCCATTTAAGTAGTCTAGACTCGATTCCCATTTTATCAAGCTTAAAAATCAACATTGGAATGTCAAGTCTGTCGAACGCCTTACTGAAATCGGTGTAGAGTGATTCAACATAGTTACCTCTGTCCATTGCACATAAGGTGTAATTAACAAATTCTAACAAGTTTGTTGTAGTCGACCGACCTTTGAAAAATCCATGTTGTGCATTTGTAATTCTTAGTTTGATTTGATTAAACACACATCTGTTTATAATAGAATCAAATAGTTTTGGTATGCATGAGATAATGGCAATCCCACGATAATTACGAACATCGGATTTTTTACCAGATTTGTAGATGGGTATAAGGAAAGATTTTTTCCATCCTTTCGGAAACTTTCCAGTTTCAAGTGACATGTTGTAAAGCCAAAATAATGGAGCCGCAAATTCAGTTGCCAGGTTTTTCAGAAGAACCGGCGGAATTCCATCCGGCCCTGGACCTTTGTTCGGATCTAAGTCTTTTAGACCGGTTAAAATATCTTGTAACATGATTTGATTGATTCCGATGTTGCTGGTAAAGTCAGGAAAGTGGGAGAAATATTCATAGTCGCGATCGGCATCAGAAAATGTACTATAAGTTTCTTGGAAATAGGTTGCAAAAAGATTGCAAATTTCATCGGAATTTTCTGCCAATTTATCATCTAACGACATTTTTGATGGAAAATTGCTCGACTTCAACTTAGTTTTAGCATAATTGAAGAAGTTCCTGGGACAGGATTTTATTTCATTCTCGGTTTTTCTGTTGTACTCTTCAAGAGCAGTGGATATGGCTAGATTAAGTTGATTGCAAATGCTTAAATATTTTTCAATGTTTTCTTGACTTTTGTGTCGTCGGTATACTTTGTGAGCTTTTTGTTTCCGATTTTTCAAGTTAATAATTTGCCTGTTGAACCAGACTGGATTTTTAGAACCATTATTTCGTCGTTTTCTCCTTAGTGGAACTTCCGAATTAATTATTTCCGACAAAATGCTATAAAAGGCCTCAACAGCATATTCTACATCTGGATTTCTTAAAACAGATTGCCAATTAGTTCTATTAAGTTGAAGTCTAATATTTTCATAATTGGCTTTACTATAATCATATACATCCTCATAGTCACAATTATTTGAGTTAACGTTCATATGGATAAAAACGGAATACTCGATAGCGGTATGGAACACCTCGTTTTTCCATAATGGAAAGGGAGCTTCTTCCACACAGAAGTCCTCAAGGATGTTAGTTAATTAAAAGTCTAGATATCGATTTTGCTGATTTTTTACATGATTAATTTGGTTTAAACCTAAACAAGCAGTTTTTTCAAAAATCAACTGTAACGTTTCATTTTCACCTACAACTGGTAATAAAATACATTCATTTTCAGAATCTGATATGAAATCTACGTCACGTTGATTGAAATCGCCATAAATATGCACTTTGAATTCCGGAGGAAATTGTGAAATAATTTCTTCAGCAGCTAGGAAGAACATTTCATATGTTGATTTACAAGCTTGATCAGGTGGGAAATATACCGATGCAAAAATATGAGTTTCGCCGGCGATTTGTGTTTTAGCCCAAACTTGTTCAAATTCTTTAAACTTAGTAGAAGTAACAAGCTCTGAATTGAATTTTGAGGAAATTGCTACGAGAACACCGCCACCAGACATTCTATGGGTAAGAGTTAAATCTCGATCGTCTCTATAAACATTAAAATCATTACCAAAAACTTCTTCACTTTTAACGCTATCATTCCAACTGGTTTCAGTACCCAAAACAACCGAGAAGGATGAACTCAAAATTTGTTTGTGAATTTCATTTACTTTTTTTGCGCTTTTCATGCGATTGAAATTCTGGCAATAAACTAAAATTTCAATGGCACTTGTTTTTGAAGTAATTTTTGGTAATTCGTTCGTTTGTGCAATATCACTTAAAATTAATAATTTATTACCAGGCGCTTCTGGGTCGTCTGCTTCTTCCTCCGTAGATTGTGTCAAATTGGGTAAACAAGAATTGCATCCTACATCCTCAGATTGCGTCGATTCAGCTAAAAACCCGGCTGCTGACAGGAGCACGACGCACAGTGGTTTTTGACGGATGGCCTTGGCGGCGGTCCGATCGTCCAATTACAAGATGATTCACGGATTCGTTGTACAATATCCCGATCAGCTGGGTAGGGGTTCAATGTTTCGCCACGTTGAAATTGGATGCCCCTCTGGTTTCTATCGTAAGCCGGGGTTCGAGTTTCTCCACTTTGATATTGTACGGGCCTTCTAGAGTGCATTGCATCGCGAGCCGAACAACACGGTGGTTTGGAAAACCTCTGCTTTGCTTCCGCCAGAAGAATTCTATCAGGTGGCAGCAAATTCGCGTTCCGATGTCTGTCGTTGTTTCGGCTGGCAGGTACGGAGCGATTTTTTTGATTTTGTGCATTACGTATATTGTTATGGCTTGTTCGCTTTTTACGCTTCCTGGCCTTGTCAGCTTGCTTTTGCTGATTTAGACGATTCGACTGACGCTTGTCGTAGTCGGTCCAATCAGCTTTCCATATATTTTTTGAACCAAGTAAGCGCCAGCCGGACTTGTCTTCTTTGACGGTATTTGATGAGTAACCGGACTTGTCGTGTGTAACTGCATTTAATTCAGCGTGTAGACTGGTGGATTGATTGAGAGAGGAGTTCAAAGTTTCAATGTCAGCGCTTGTTGTAGGCATCATGTTCGCAGATATTGTTTTCAACTCGCTTAAAATATCGAGTTCAAGCATCGGGTTACTCCGCATAGGCTCCAAAGAAGTGATGTCCAAGGTCAAAGACGACAACTCTCTTATATCTTTGCTCAGAGTCTTGACCTCATCAGATAAACTTGATGCCATCAATTTAACAGCCGTAGATATGTTTAATTTTGACGATTCAAGCGCATTATCAAATAGTGCGGTAATATGGCTCTTTACGGCTTTAACGTTACCAGTAAAACAGCTACTTTTTGCCGTCGCAAGCTGATTTTTTACATCGGTCAGTAGCAGTTCCAGGCGATCAATGGCTTCATCGATTACGCCCATATTACTTTGTTGAATTGAGGTGCGATGAATCACCTCCGTGTTTTTATTGATCTGCTCTGTAAGTATTTCCTGCTGATTAACAAGTAACTTGAAATCCAAACTAGTAGCCACCATGCTTTGGCAGGAGCTTCAGCACGGCAACACGAACGATGATGTATCCATCCTTTTGTCCTTCTTACGGAGCGAACATCTTTGCACATTTATGCCAATGCACGCGGGATGAAAGTTACGCGAACACCCTATACAAATGCTCCATCTAAGACAAGTTTACATAACATCAAAGTTAATTAAATATACTTTAGGTTAAAATAATACAATTGATTTTTTTCCAAACACTCTTAAACGCCAAAGAATATGCAATGCGCATACATATAGCAATTCACTTGTTTTTATGGCGGACACACTCAAACACTCGTAATACCTTATTTGCTGCTATTTCAATTGCAATGATATTTAGGTTATTTTGGAGGCATATGAATGGTACTTTTTTGAAAAATAGAACGATGACTTGTTCCTTTATACTCATACATTAAAAGTTTAGCATAAAAGTCAACGGTTTTGGCAAAAATAGAGGTATCCATTCGCCCCGGGTGTCCATTATGCCCCGATCTCCCCTATTTATTTGTGCCCTTCCTAAAATTTCCAAGGGGGACCCCTCTTGACTTAAGAGAAAATCGATATTTGTGTCAGCCTTATTCAGCAAAGCAACAATTACATCTAATGATGATGATTAACCTGGGCTTGTTAGGGGAATATCTGTAAATAAAAAGAAAATCGCGTTAAGTACTGTTCCTTTGAATTTGTATCCTTTGACAGATACGTATTTCGACCTCAACTGTAAGGTCGTCTTCAGTGTCTTGTGTGAGTCGAGTCAAGTCTGTCAAAGAATGCAAATTCTTAGTGGAATTCAAAGGAACAGTACTTAACGCGATTTTCTTTTTATTTAATTAATTATCGACCAGCCTGGTCGGAAGAGCCCGCACCTTGGACCCCCGTTTCCGGAACCCGAGCGGTAAGCCGCACCCCCCTCCAAACAAGCGAAGGAACAGACCCCCTGCGACCAACCCGACCGACAAGACGAGGCACGAAAGAAGCCGCAGGCCCCTGGACCCCGGCCCCAAATAAAAAAAAAAAAAAAAAAAAAAAAAAAAAAAAAAAAAAAAAAAAAAAATGAAATGTAAAAATTTACAGCTACTGAAAAACATTGTAGCGTATATTGTATTTTCCCGGGTGAGCCCTTCTGGCTCACCTCTTGTTTAGGATAGAGACGAACCAGCCAAGGGCTGAAAGTCTCTTTCAGGCTCAAATGAGAAACGCACAATATCCAAAACTGAAAAAGCACTTTTCTCCAGAATGACAAAAAAGAGAACAAAACCAACGTGTCCGATTGTCATAATTGGCTAAATAAACAATCGGACATTCTTATTTTGTTTGATTTGTGGATCATTTTAAGAAAAAGTGCTTTTCAGTTCTGGAATTTTTGCCATTCTCAATTGAGCCTTAATAAAGACAAATCAATCAATCAATTTATTTAATTATATCAAAGCCATAATCGAATTTGGAAACATACTGATGGCTCATATTCCGAAGTTATGTATCATGTTAAACGTATAAGCAGAGCTGAAAAATATCAAACCTCTCAGTTGACTGCTTGACCACCTTCACTAGCACTGGATGCCGATCATTATCAAGATATTTCGGCAAATTTTTTTCTGTACACTTAAGCCTTTATTTTATGATCATTTGTTATAAGATTTATGTAAAATTTGACAAAAAAAGTGCGAGCTAGTAAAATTTCTCATAAAAAACCCATTCAAATTCCAACCGTGTGACAGAGCGCGAGGGCTCAACCAGTTGCATCAAAATTGTGTGTAGTAATTTCAACCGCAAAAGGGGATTGATGCTATAAAATTTAAATTTCCCCATACAACGTTGATTCTTCCTACTGTAAAATTATGTCTCAGGAATCTAAAATGGTGTGATTTGACAAGATCGCTTTAATTTTTATTAAGATTTTGTTCTTTTACGCATATTTATCGCTTGCATCGATTTTGTTCACTTTCGTAATTTCAGCGATGCATCCATTTCTGATTCTGCAACACTGCTGGTAATCTTAGGTGTGGTCAGAGACTATTTTCTTGCTGCCCGTTTATCTGGTAATCCAACATCTTTGATGATTCGATGTTGCATATGCATGGGTTTGGTTCACTTTTTTACTGGCCACTTCCGGCGGGACACCTGGAAACGGTTCCGGAACACAACCGGTTCAGGTATGTTATTTGTGGATTGATTGGTAATTATCGGTGACAAATATCGGAAACAGCTTGTTAAGCGTTACGCGTTTCGACTAACTATTCTTCGGTCATCGTCAGACGCATTAAGTTGGATTCACCCCTTCAACTTCGTCAGTTTAATATACTGCCGTTCTACGCATAGTTGTCCCATGTTATATGGGATTCCCATATAACATGGGACAATCGGGCGTAGAACGACAGTATATAAGCGGTTCTGATATGGTTTGAAACTATTTTCCTGCTTACCGTTCATCTGGTTATCGATAAAGCTGCTATGTGGTGTTTCACATGCATAAGTTTGGTTCAGTTTTTTAATTGGTCACTTCCGAAGGGATACCTGGAACCGGTTCCGGAGCACAACCGGTTCAAATAAGGTATGAAACTTTTTCCTGCTTACCATTCATCTGGTTAACGAAAAAGCCGCTCTTTGATGCGTCGCATGCATGGGTTTGGTTCAATTTTTTAATTGGCCACTTCCGACAGGACACCCGGAACCAGTTCCGGAACACTACCGGTACAAACATGGTCTGAAACTACTTTCCTGCTTACCATTCAACTGGTTATCGAAAAAGCCGCTCTTTGATGTGTCACATGCATGGGTTATGTTCACTTTTATATTTGGCCACTTCCGGCAGGGCACCCGGAACCGGTTCCGGAACACTACCGGTTCAGATATAGTCTGAGACTATTTTCCCACTTCCCGTTCATCAGATAATCGAAAATACCATGCATGGTCGCATGCATGGGTTTGTTGCATTTTCATATCTGGCCCCTTCCTGGGGTACCGATCCGGAGCACCTAAATGGCCATAACTCCGGAACGGATGGACCGATCCGAACCATTTTCAATAGGAAACAATGGGACCAGATTCCGCGTCGAATGAACCGTCGGTCGCTGAAATCGGTTGATGTTTACTATCTAAAACTTAGGTGACCTTTTTTGTACACACACACACACACACACACATATACGCACACACATACATACACACACACAGACATCATCTCAACTCGTCGAGCTGAGTCGATTGGTATATAACACTTGACCCCTCCGGAGGCTCTATCAAAAAGTCATTTTTGGAGTGAACATATAGCCTTTCGGTACACCTTGGTGTACGAGAAAGGCAAAAACAGAAAAAAAACGAATAATATTCATTTGATATCCATGGGTGAACCGATTGCTAACGACGATGATAATTATAAAGACGCTTGTTGAATATATGACAAAAAATTTAATGACAAAAGGTTGTAGGACAAAAGGTCGAATGGAAGGTTTAATGGACAAAGGGTAGAAAAGGCAAAAGGTACTACATTGCAATTCAAATAAGCAACCATATTACTTGAAAGGTAGCCTATGGATTAAAGATATTTAGAAGATTTGATTGGAATATTGCCATTTAAAATTCTAACCATTACTATGACAACGAATGTCGTAGAACAGGCTATGAATTAAATAAGGATAAATCTCAGGCTGATATATCAACAAACTAAACGAAATCAGATATAGTAATAAAGTATAATGTGGAGGAACTGCTCATCTTTGGAAATATTGACAGACCAATTAAAATAATCTCTGGGAAAATATAGCTTCACAGAATGACGAATTTCTCAAGATTAAAATATAAGAAACGAATGTATTATTCGATAGTACTAATTATTTTCTAACATTACTAGAAAGAATATTATTCAAAAGAATGTAGAATACTATTTATAAAAAAGCATTAGTAATCACGCCAATAACTGTAAAAACAACTATTATAAAAAGCCCAGATTAGAGGTTCGATTACGATCAGAAAAAAATGTCGACTTCCTGGATATAGTGTGGTATTAAAGGGTGAGTCGTTAATTATTGTGCCACCTTACCTTCAAGTGATTCGCAAATTGTCTACAGTTAACGAAATGAAACCAAATGCTTACTGTAGTTTCGTATATGTATGTATTTCAACTTTTTGGTATAGGTTCAAATTTAGGATGCGTTTTAGTGAAAATTCACGACATTTTCAATTAACGCCTTAAATGTGGACATGTTCAGGCTCAACTTGCAACAAATAATTAAAGCTCTCTGGTTTGTTTATGCGCATCGTGGTTTTCACCCAGCTCCAAGCTTATGTTTCACTGACAACCGTTCCTGAAACCTATTGACGAACATTAAGATAATCCGATAATGTATAATCATCAATTGTTCCAAGGCGCTATACCATGATTTTAGATTTTAGCATGTGATTGTACAACATCTTTTTTAGAACTGTGAACTAAATTTATTCTATATCGAGCGGAATCTCACTGATAACTGCTCAATTCATTTTATGTAAACAATAGACTCTAAGGAGAAACTGTACAAAATTTGGTTGATTTTGGTGAAGTAGGAAAAAAGTTACGTTAGTTTGAAAATGGCACAATAATTATCGACTCACCCTTTATGCCTATTATGCAATATACAAATACAATACAATGGAAAGCAAAAGAAACCCTGCATTTAATAATTGTGGAAGCGCTAAAAGAACTCTAAGTTGAAGAGATGCAGGTCAAGTTGCAGTGAGAACATAAAACAGGAAAAAAGATGGTCGCATCGGCATTGTTTCTCTTATTTATGTTGTCAGTTCAACATTCGTCCTTCTGTCGTTTCGTCTGTTTAGTACAGAAGTATTTTTTTTGTTTCGACCTTTTGTCCATTCGACCTTTTGTCCATTCGACCTTTAGTCCATTTGTCTTTCTGTCCTTTCGATCCTAGTTATTATCCTAGTTATTTCATTTATTTCGATCTTTCGACCTTTTGACCTTCGACCTTCGACTTTTTGATTTTTGACCTTTTGTCCTACAACCCCCTGAGAGCATATTTTACTA
The DNA here is from genome assembly GCF_035046485.1 of Aedes albopictus. NCBI lineage: Eukaryota > Metazoa > Arthropoda > Insecta > Diptera > Culicidae > Aedes > Aedes albopictus. The sequence continues at coordinate 288,831,995 of NC_085138.1, read as the reverse complement.
AATTTTTTTATTCATTCGACCTCTTGTCCATTCGTCCATTTGTCAATTTGTCCATTCGACATTTTGTTCATTCGATCTTCTGTCAATTCGACCTTTTGTCCATAGACTTTCGACCTTTTGTCTTTAGACATTCTGTACTTCGACCTTTTCTGCTAAGGTATGCCTATTTTATATTCGAATTTGGGTCATATTGGCCCTAGTATACTAATAGAGTTAACGACTAAACGCTGCCTTCATTCGAACTGCATGTACGGCTCCGTTAAACTCTAGGACGTGTGAGCTTGAACGGCTCAAGTGAATACCACAAAAATGCAATGAAATCGTTTTAACATCGCCAATCTCAGCTACAAATAAAAAAAAGAACCCATTTTACCAGATGCTTTTACCCTGACTACAATGATATGCATACCAAGTCCAGGCACGAACGGTATTATTTTGTACTAAATATTGTATCATACTCTATGTTCAAGGGACTTAAAACATATGTTGCGCAAGTTTGCGCTAGAAGACCCATTGATTTTCTGAAAGACAACATGAAAATCTTCAAAATAAGCATAGCGCGAAATGTGTCCAACTGCGTCCTCATATTTGAAAATTTAGTTGATTTTTTTTTTCGTTTCCCCATACATTTTACAAAGAAACTTAAAATGCAACACTTTTCAACACATACTTTGTAATGCTGTAAAAAAATCAATTTCGGTCCAATCTTATTGAAACTTTGGTAATAAGCTCTCCAAACATATAGAAATAAAGCATTGTCCAGTTAGAATCCGGACGCAGATAATCACTTATATCTCAGAGGTGGAATAACAAACAGAAAAGATGAAGCCCTCAAAACAAAGATAATTTACTGTAGTTTCATGGAAAAATATCATTAAAATTATTTAATTTAATTTTTAATACATTTTCTCATTTTTTCCGTGATTACTTCCTTAAAAATCTGCACAATGGTAGTAAATTTAAACATCAACCCCTTCGGCGGATTTGTTTAACAATCAGGTCATCTTTGTAGTGTCCTGAGACCCTCTACCAATCTGATAAGGATTCCAAAAAAAACTTTGCCAAATATTTCTTTTCTTGCGAAATTAAATGCTATTCAGTGAATTCCAAAGAAGTGAAATTTGAGTGTTTTTTCGTTAATAAACACTATCCAACAGTGATGACACCACTACACATCTCAGGCTGTCGTGATAGCTCACCAAATTAGCTCAAACCTCTACAGACCCCTTGTGTGCATTTTTGAAAAGCAGCACGCGATTCCTGAGGTTATCATCTTTGTACACATTTGGTGTCAAAATCGTGATGTGAGAAAACGATGTCCAGAGCTCGAACTTCCTGGCAAATCTTGGAATTCCAAGCAGATTTATCCATGAACATAAACTTCAATCTTCCTTGGGCACTTCCTCATGGCATGGTTAACAACATCTGTGCACATCACACATAATGGTTATGGAGACATTAACATTTTTCGCGACTGTCGTACCTGACCACGCTTAATTTTCAGCGTGTTTGTGCAAGATTTTTTTCCTTCACTTATCTTCAATCTGAAATAACTTTTCACTCGTAGCAAGAAAATCGATGAAATTTTCACCTTCAATAGAGGACTTGTTTATGATCAGACTGCTGTAAAAAAAATGATTATGATCATTGAGAGCGTCATAATAAATTATCCTTTGCGTCCGGATTCTAGCTGGACAATGCTTTAGTACAAAAATAATACAGGACCCATATCTGAAAGTTGATTTTTTGACTTTTCGCCGCCCTCGCATCACTGTGCGCGGTGGGGCTGCCAGCTTAGGTATAGCTTCCGGTCTAGGAGCATTTCATATTCAGCCGCTGGATGCCAGCACAGATGCTGTTTGAGCGTGAACACTTGGTGAACAAATGCTCGGGACGTACCTCTCAATCTAGCTGAAGTCAGAAGGACAACAGTGCCCAGGCTGCACTACCGGCTTAGCACACAACTGTTAGCTGGTGGTCTTTGTCATCGCTTGACTCGTGGAAGCATGAGGTAGGAACTTGTGAGGACCAGAGCTATGGACGCTCTCTTCATCGACTCACTGTTTTGCAGCCCATGCAAAGAAGCAAAAGTTATTGAACAATGAATGTGGAAGTATGCATTTTTAACCCATTTTTATCCCCAACGACGGTATATTACAGTTACTGTTACTCATACAGATTAGTATGGGATTTTTCGACTGGGAACTTGATGGAAAAGGGGGATGGCTTTCTCAGTCTTTGATTCAAGAACGATTTTTATCTACATTCCCGACGTTTCGGCCTAGGGATTTGGCCTTTTTCAAGGGTCGCTGAAAACATGTATTTTAACATTTATCATTTAACATTTAACATTGAACATTTAACATTTAACATATAAACATTGATAAAAACTCACTAGTGTCTACCGTCTATCGTTTTTGTAGTTTTTGCATATAGAATGCTCTTCTGGGTTGCTTTTCATGTACTGTGTAGTAGAAAATGTGGGGTACAATTTGATTGTTTTATGGGAAATTTTACCTAACTTACTACGTGTTGTTATTTTAGATTTTTAATTTTTGTATTATACACTGTGCACTGGTAACGACTGTTTTAAAAGAATGGTGGAAATTTTTCTTTAGGGGAGGTATTGGTCATTTTAGGGTGCGTTCTCAGTTTTGTGGAAGATGATTTTGAACCGTTTGTTCTGTTGACATTTGTTCTATGGTAGTGGTGGTGTGTCGTTTCCGACTATTGGATTTTTTAATAGAGTGTAGAAGTCCAGCATACGTCGTGCTTAGACCATCGACATCGGTACGGTGGTTAACTGTGTTGGATCTACTGGCAATATGGCACATTTCTAGTATGGGTAATTTTGCAGTTCTGTTTGTTCTATCTAGGATTTTTGGTTGTGTTGTGTTGAACATATGGTTATTTTCGATAATGTGTTTCATCACTGCTGTTTTTTCTCCTAATCTGATCATCTCTTCATCTGTTTGTGTCTTGTTGTTTTGGATATGTTTTGTGTATTCGTGTATATTGCTTCTGTGTCCGTTCATACGTGTTTTTAATTGGTTTCTAGTCATCCCAATGTAGGTTTGTTGACAGTTTTCACAGCTTAGACTGTAGATTACATTATGCTGGTCAAGTATGGGGAGAGGGTCTTTTACCGATCTTAATAAAACAATCAAATTGTACCCCACATTTTCTACTACACAGTACATGAAAAGCAACCCAGAAGAGCATTCTATATGCAAAAACTACAAAAACGATAGACGGTAGACACTAGTGAGTTTTTATCAACGTTTATATGTTAAATGTTAAATGTTCAATGTTAAATGTTAAATGATAAATGTTAAAATACATGTTTTCAGCGACCCTTGAAAAAGGCCAAATCCCTAGGCCGAAACGTCGGGAATGTAGATAAAAATCGTTCTTGAATCAAAGACTGAGAAAGCCATCCCCCTTTTCCATACAGATTAGTGTATCACGATACTAAGCACCATCATGCATTCCTGTTGAGCGGCAAGATGTTTCAATTCCTTGCCTGATGACACTTTCCCACCGCCCAAAAAGTATGTAGGTACTATACTTAGTGAAACCATCAGCCTGAACGGGTTATGATAATTTCCGATAAATTGATTTTCACACAATGCTACTATTCGCGATGTCATCACACAGCCAGCAGCAACGCGCTCTCTAAATAAAGACAACAACGTCTGTTTTGCATCATGCAAGCTGGTCGGCCACTGCCAGTGGTAGTCGCGGTCCTACCCCCACGGAGTGAGTGTTTTCTGATAATGGTGATCACCGGACATGTTGTTTGCGCCACAGACAAGGGACAAGCCAAACACGTTTTATTACTTACAGCGCGTTATCATTTGAGGAGGGCAATTACGTAGGGAAATTAAAAAAAGTTCATGTTTTGTCACCAAGCCGACTGCCGCCGCGCCGCCATAAAGCGTGTGGTTGGTTGAATGAAGGTGACTGTCTTGCAAGATGTTATCATCAGAGTAAAGTCGATTGTTTTTGCGTTATTGTAGAGCGGAGGAAATACGGCGTTCAGCAGGACTGCAATAGGGTAACTAGATCTTTTTTTCGGGTGATGATACATAATAATTGGTAGCAGGTAGTTATACAAATTTGTAGTAGCTTTTATCTGTAAAATAATGGCTGATGTCCCATTATTCAACATTTAGGAATTTAGGTAGATCATTTTGAAAAGATGTGGAAATTTCAATTTCCAATAGTATGTAGCCATATAAACACAACCAAAAAATATCAATCGTGAAAATGTTTAAGACTGAGCTGGTAACCCCAACCAGGACTATGTAGTGCTCATAATCGAAAATGAAGGCGAAAATTTTATTGATTATAAATTTGCACTTTTGCGCCGAAACACACCGATCCCGTCGGATGCTTGGTCCGTAATTGCATTCTGGGGTGCCATCAGCCGAGCGGCATTTCACTTCAGTTTTATATCAGTGTGATATAATTATCACGTTTCGCGATCACTCTTCGTTGACTTTTATTTTTACCGAGACTTCAGTGAAGGAAAATAAAACGCCTTACCTCCAAATACAACGCGGCCGAAATGGCGCGAATAATTGATGAAAAATCATACAATAAAGTCATATAAATTGGGAAACATGAACATTCCGCATACTATATGACGCTGATATCTCATTTATTGCTATATGGCATCAAAATATTTTCACCCAAAAATTTCAATAACACTTCAAACCCACAAAAGGAGAAGCTCATCTCCGCAATGTGTTGCGATCAGCCGAGAGCACCAGTACGGGCTAGCTTCATATGAATACGGATTGCGGAGCCGAGATGTGCGAGAGAGCGTCTGATTTATTTTATGCAATTTCACACCAATAATTCTCGGCGACTGCGGCGAAAGAAATCCCGGTGCACTTTAGGACCGAAATCGGAATGAAGCAGACCCGATCGGAGAGACGAATGAATATTGGAACACAGTTTTATCAATTTCGGGTGTTACTAGTAATCCTTGATATAAAATATTCAACTAGTCTTCAAAACGTAGGGCCTGGGACTATTTAGGCGGGAGCACCTATTTTGGGCACTTTCTGCTATAACTCAGTCAATTTCAAACCGATTGACTTGAATTTTTGAACATGGCCGCATAATGTGTCTCTCGATCGTGTCTCAAAAATCAAGTCAATCGGTTTAAAAATGACTGAGTTATACACATAGCAGCAAGTGCCCAAAATAGGTGCTCCTGCCCAAATGGGACTAATGACCCTATATTAAAAAAAAAATATTTCAAATTTGGAGCTTTCATAAGCTTTTGACCTTTGAATAGGTTCTTAAGCTTTGAAATCAGATGTTAATTAGCCCATACAGTCAAAGCGGTAAACCCACAGATATTCAGCTAGACTGTTGAAGGTGCTCGGATTTGCTTACTGATCGCTCCAAAATGTTTTCATTTTACATAAAACTCTTTTGACTTCCCAGGGTACACAGTATTTTTGGACAAAATATGCTAAAGCTAAACTGGTAAATTCAGAAAAAAAAAACTTTAGCTGTGAAAGTATTTAGAATGTAAAGTAATTTTTGCGTTTGACAAAATTATATGTCAAGTTTTTAGATTTAACTATTAGGCATATACAATTCCAATTCGACATGCTGTGCTACCTCCCTAGTCGGGAAGCGACCGCGGATGGACATTGGCAGAATAGGTGGCATATTTTGGCTGACAGGGTTCTCCTGATCATTGACTGGGTCTCCTTTCGGCTCCTCCGCGATGATGCAAAACAGTTTATGTTTTTACATTCTGTTGTCATTTCGAGGCACTCTTTCTTGCATATGAGAAGCTCGACTCGAAAATAATACCAGCTGGGCAGGCGGTCAGTTGAAATGGACACAGAGCAAAAAAAAAAAGTGCAGTGAAAATAAATTGATCGAAATAAATTTGAACAAGCCGGGTCGCGATACGAATGTCCTTTGAATTGAAAGAGAATTGAGCAGTATAGGTGCCAAGGCGCGGAGGAATGACGGCGAGCGGAGTAGGCAGTATAAATCCGAAACCAATTTATCCAAATTAATGACTTCAATCTAAAATTTCATTTATTATTGGGGGTACTTTCTGGGGCGAACGGGCGATTTTGGACAATTTATTGTAAAAGGTAGGAGTTTTGTCTTCTTTTTTCTGTTCACCGGAGATCGCTGCAAGCGGGCAACAGTGTTGTAGGAAGATCGAAGGTGTCATTGTTCGAGCGGTCATTTTCCATTTGTCATCCCAGGTGTTGGGTTTCATGCCAGGAGAAATCTTTGGAATTTTTTCGGTGTCAATGAAACAATAACATAGCGAAGAATATGTTGAATTATCTGGTGTGAATTTAACACACCTGCCTTACAATAATATTATATATTTAGAATCAAAATAGCATTGAGCAATTCGCACAAATTCGTTGGTGGTACTGTCCTAGGCCGCTGTTATGAGAATTGCCTCCTTCGCGTTCGTTACTAAAACATAGTTATTTATAGCTAATCACTGACTCTAAGTCAAGATTGGACATCTAAGAAAGATGAGAGCTCTACGTCCTCTAAGGACCGATTTCTTTACCCTGGCTTAAACGTTAAACCAGGCTTAACTATATGGGTAAGCCTGGCTTACCAGTTAAGCCGTGGTGAAGAAATCGGCCCTAAGTCCTAAATATCACGGGATTTTGTGTGTTATAAGACGATGCCCACCTAACCTAAATTGGCAATCGCCGTCATAACGCGCAAAGCCCACCAACCGTTGCCAAATCGGTTTTAAAATGACAACTTGCCTTCCCAGTGAACAGTGGATTCATATATTTAGCAACCAGACCCAACCGTTGCTATCACAGTGGATATCACCTTCTTCATGATTTCCTCGATGATTTCAATATGAATAACAAACAAAAAGAAGACAAATGTCTACAAGTAAAATATAAAAAAGTGATTATCTTTGATATTCTTTGAAACTGTTGTTCTCTCATGCATTATTTAAGATTGCGTCACAAATGGACACATATTAGAGATAATGTTTAATGCCGATCGAGGTTCGATTGTCGGAACAAACCGAAGAACGGTGAATTTCTGTAACAGATTATACGAAAAATTCCTTGAGATTTCCACCGGGAACGTGCTAATTGTCTTCGGCAATCCAGAACTGCAAGAGGTAGAACAAAAAAAAACTATGGCATGCAAAGAATCCTCCTGGAGTTCCCACAGGGATCCCTAGGGGGCGAAAATCAGGTCTAAGGGGGCGAAAATTAGTAAAATGAAAATTGAAAAAAAAATCCTTCAGCTCCAAGGAGGGCGAAACCTCCAGCAAGTTTGGGAAACACTGTTCTAGACATTTCACCAGGAAACCCTCCAAAAGTACCTTCACAGATCCGTTCGTCAGGAGTTCCTTCTGGGGTTCCTCCTGAAGATCATTCTAGGATTTTTTCTGGAAATTTCGTCAGGAATTCCTTCGGTGCATCCTCAAGGAATTTTTTTTTCAGAGAACCCTAAAGGAATTCCTTCGGGGAATTCTCAAGTAATTTCCTCAGGGATTCTTTTAGAAATTCCTTAGAGGATTGCTTCCGGAATTTTTTTTAGAGATTCCTACCGCAATTCCTCCAAAGATTCCTTCCGGAATTCGCTCTGGGATTACTCCTGAAATTCCCAAACGAAAAATCCCCAATGCGAATAACATAGGAGAAAATATAACTCGATGCAATCGGCAAAGACCCTCGCGACGGAAAAAGGACTACGATTGGAAACTTGGAACATGGAATTGCAAATTACTAGATTTCGCAGGATGTGACAGGATAATTTACGACGAACTACATCCCTGAACTTTGTTGGACTGGACAGAAAGTGTGGAAAAGCGGGCATCGAGCGGCTACCTTCTATCAAAGCTGTTGCACCACCAATGAACTGGTAACAGGATTTATAGTGTTGGGCAAGATGCGACAACGTGTGATCGGGAGGCAGCCGATCAACGCAAGGATGTGCATGTTGAGAGTTAAGGGCCGTTTCTTCAAGACCTGATGACGATAAAGAAGCGTTCTATGCGCAGTTAGGCAAACATACGATTGTTGCTCGCCGCGTGACGTGAAAATCGTTGTCGGGGACATGAACGTGCAGGTAGGATGAGAGGAAATGTACAGACTGGTAATCGGGCGAAACAGCCTGCACGCCGTATCGAATGATAACGGCCAGCGATGCGTAAACTTTGCAGCCTCCCGTAGTATGATAGTCCGAAACACCTTCGTCCCCCGCAAAGATATCCACAAAGCCACCTGGAGATCACCCGACCAACAGAAACAGAAAACCAAGTCGACCACGTTCTAGTCGACGGTAAATTCTACTCAGATATAACCAATGCACAATGGTCCGAATCCACGTTTTAGCAGGAAAAAAATCCGTATCTCTGTTTTCGTTAATTTTAGGCGTTTGGTATCTTCAGAGAAGTTGTTTGCATTTGTTTGCTGCATCTTCTCCAAAAAAAATGATTAGGGTGGTCCTCATCCTAACTCAAATCTGGAAAAGATTTTTTTAATTTCAAGTCATACGCGATCCAGTCCTTCAGCAAAGTTGTAGGCAATGCTATTTCGAGTAACTTTGCTGAATACGCTGTTTATCTAGCTCTTAATTTGAACATAGTAGGTCAATTTTAAGTTTTGACTTAGGGTGAGCCACCCAAAAACGGTTTTTTCGCAATAACTTTTTTAGTTGATTATTTTCGAAGATGTGAGCTTCGGAGCATTTGAAGAGCAAGCAAAGACGCATATTTGTTCTGAACATTGCATGTTGCTAGGTTTTGTCATTCAAAAGTTATGGGTAATTTTGACTTAAAAACAACGATGTCTTCAAATGCTTATATCTCATGGAGCTGGTAAAATAAAAAAAGTTCTTTAAGCGGCATTTGGAAGGTCATATATAAAGCCAAATGTGGAGCAAATATTACAAGAACGTTATTTTTTAAATTGAAATAAATCGACTCCAAAAATCCCCTTAAAAAATCGAAAAACTACATATAACACATACAATTTTAAAGATAGAGTCAAACTGTTTTCGGAAAAAATGTGGGTTTTTACCATACCTAAAAGTTTCTCGTACACGACTTTTTTGTAAAACGTGAAACAAAAGCTTGAAATTGATAATTTATTTTTGAAAAATATAATCGTTCTGATTTCCTAGAAAAACATAGTATGTACCCCTAAGAATCAAATTATCAATTTCAAGCTTTTGTTTCACGTTTTGCAAAAAACTCGTGTTTGGAAAACTTGTAGGCATGGTAAAAACCTACATTTTTTGGGAAGACAGTTTGACTCTATCTTTGAAATTGTATGAGTTATAAGTAGTTTTTTCAATTTTTAAGGGGATTTTTGGAGTCGATTTATTCCAATTTAAAAAATAACGTTCTCGTAATTTTTGCTCCAAATTTGGCTTTATATGTGACCTTCCAAATGCCGCTTAAAGAACTTTTTTTATTTTACCAGCTCCTAGAGATATAAGCATTTGAAGACATCGTCGTTTTTAAGTCAAAATTGTCCATAACATTTGAATGGCAAGACCTAGCAACGTGAAATGTTCAGAACAAATATGCGTCATTACTTGCTCTTCAAATGCTCCGAAGCTCACATCTTCGAAAATAATCAAATAAAAAAGTTATTGCGAAAAAAACGTTTTTGGGTGGCTCACCCTAAGTCAAAACTTAAAATTGACCTACTATGTTCAAATTAAGAGCTACATAAACGGCATATTCGGCAAATTTGCTCGAAATAGCATTGCCTACAACTTTGCTGAAGAACTCGATCGCGTATGACTTAAAATTTAAAAGTTCTATTCCAGATTTGAGTTGAGACGCGGACCACCCTAATCAAATTTTTTTGGAACTGATGCGGCAAACAAATTCAAACAACTTCTCTGAAGACACCAAATGCCTAAAATTAACCAAAACAGAGATACGGATTTTTTTCCTGCTAAAACGTGGATTCGGACCAGTACTTACTTATGTTATGTTATGAATGTTGCAACACCGTACGAGAGCGAATGAGGCACGTTACAGACAGGCGCGGAACAGGCAGAACTTAGTCTTCCGGACGAAGAAGCGCCAGCAGGAAGAACGAGATCGCGAAGCGATGGAAGAGCTATACCGCGCTTAAGACACACAAAAGTTCTACGAGAAGCTGAACCGTTCGCGCAGAGGCTTTGTGCCACAAGCCGACATGTGCCGAGATAATCAAGGGAATATTCTCACGAGTGAGCGTGAGGTGGTCGAGAGGTGGCGGCAGCATTATGATGAGCACCTCAATGGCGACGTTGTAAGCACCGAAGGTGGCGCTGTACGTGGCGGAGTACGAGCGCAGGACGAAAAATTTCCAGCCCCTAACCTTCAAGAGATTGAAGAGGAGGTTTTTTTTTTATTCTTGATCACTTAACCTAATTTACAGCTCTATTGTCCACTGGGGCACTACGTGAGCAATTTCAATTGACAGCTGCACCTACATTTTTGTACAGCGCCTAGATTCTATTCTACTTTATCGAACTGGTTGCCTTTCTGCTGCTTTCACTTTTTCTACTTTATACCTAGTAGAATGATGAGCACAAGGATGATGATGGATGGCCGTTGTTCCTTTCCAGTCCGATTGGGGGTCCATTATGAGTAGCAGTTCGCCGATGTCCAGGTATCCGGGTTAGAGATGGGCAATCAGATCCGGACCCGTTCAAAAGATTCGTATCAGTAAAGTGAGTGAGTGAGCCGTGGATCTTTTACAGAGAGAGCCGGGTCACTAGTTTACATGCTTCTGTGAGAAAGAGCCTAACAGAACCGATAGGTTCTCTTTGTTTTGCTCTGGTTCATTTCCAAAACACATATCTACGAAACTTATTTTTTTTTCGCGCCAAACGCACGCAACCAAAAGTGGTGGTCCAGTTCCCTCCCCCTGGCCATGCAGCCGCAAACAACGCACGTGATCTCTTGCTCTCAGCTCAAGCGGGAGAGCAGAACCGGCAGTCCGGACAGAGCTGATCCGAACGACCCGAACTCATTCATTATCATTTCTTTCGTCCGGTTCTTCAGCAGTATCCAATCCAGCGTGTTGTACGGTGCTGGCGCTGCGAGAAAGATAATGCGTGTATGTTATAACAGATCAAGAGAATGAGTGTCGCTTGCTGTGTTTGAGAGGATAAACTGGAATCAAGCAATCTCATTTAGTTCGGTGAAGCTTGTTCATTCACTCCATAACTGAGCCGCTGATCTGCTCAAAAGATCCGGTTCACCAATGTGATGGATCCGGTTCGGATCCGATCTCTGAAGTGAGCCGTTTTGCCCACCTCTAATCCGGGTCCGTTTGAGCCATGGGGCTCAGAAGAGGGTCAGTGTCAGTTGCTCTCGGGGGAAAAGCAACTGACGAAAAATTGCAAGTGCCGGGGCTGGGAATCGAACCCATGACCATCCGCATATGAAGCGAACGTGTGACCAACTACGCCACGGGCCCCGGCTGAAGAGGAGGTTAGCCGGTTGAAAAATAACAAAGCCGCTGGAGCAGATCAATTACCAAGCGAGTTACCAAAACACGGTGGAGAAGCACTGGTGAGAGCACTACACTGGGTCATTACCAAGATTTGGGATGAGGAAGTATTACCGGAGGAGTGGATGGAAGGTATCGTGTGTTCCATCTACAAAAAGGGCAATCAGTTGGATTGCTGGAACTATCGCGCGATCACACTACTGGGTGCTACTACCTACAATGTACTCTCTCACATTTTATGCCACCATCTATCACCGATTGCAAGAGAGTTCGTGGGTCAATATCAGGCTGAATTTATGGGGGAACGCGCTACAACGAACCAGATGTTCGCCATGCGTCAGATTTTGCAGAAATGACGCGAATACAACGTGCCCACACATCACTTGTTCATCGATTTCAATATCGGCGTATGATACAATCGATCGAGAAGAGCTATGGCAGATTATGCACGAAAATGGATTCCCGGATAAACTGATACGGTTGATCAAGGCGACGATGGATCGAGTGATGTGCGTAGTTCGAGTCCCTTCAAATCTCGCGAAGGGTTACGGTACGGTGATGGTCTTTCGCACTTGCTGTTAAACATTGCGTTGGAGGGTATAATAAGGAGAGCGGGGATAAAAACGAGTGGGACGGTTTTCACGAAGTCCGTTCAGCTGCTTGGTTTCGCTGATGATATTGATATTTTAACTCGTAAATTTGAGACGATGGCGGAAACGTATGTACATCCGACTAAAGAGTGAAGCCAGGCGAATCGGATTAGTCATTAAAGTGTCGAAGACAAAGTACATGATGGCAAAGGGCTCCAGGGAGAAATCGCCGCGCCTGCCACCCCGAATTTATATCGACGGTGATGAAATCGAGGCGGTTGAAGAAGTCGTGTACTTGGGCTCACTGGTGACCGCCGACAACGACACCAGCAGAGAAATTCAGAGGTGCATTGTGGCAGAAAATCGTGCTTACTTTGGACTCCGCAGAACTCTACGATCGAATAAAGTTCGCCGTAACACGAAGCTAACTATCTACAAAACGCTGATTAGATCGGTCGTCCTCTATGGGCACGAAACATGGACCCTACGAGCAGAGGACCAACGCGCCCTTGGAGTTTTCGAACGGAAGATGTTGCGTACCATCTACGGCGGAGTGCAGATGGAAGACGGGACTTGGAAAAGGTGAATGAATCACGAGCTGCATCAGCTGCTATGAGAACCAATCATCGTCCACACCGCGAAAATCGGGAGGCTACGGTGGACGGGTCACGTCATCAGGATGTCGGATAGCATTCCGACTAAAATGGTTCTCGAGAGTCATCCGACCGGTACAAGAAGACGTGGCGCGCAGCGAGCTAGCTGGGTCGACCAAGTGGAGGACGATCTGCGGACTCTACGCAGAGTGCGGAACTAGACACAAACAGCCATGGACCGAGTGAAATGGAGACGCAGAGGCCACCCCGGCCTTAGCCTGATCGGTAAAAGGTAAGTAACAATTTCCAATCTATTTTTCCAGTGCGACCTATTATTAACTCTATTTTGAAATATTGTTCAAGTTATTAAAATTTAAATTTTGGATAAAAATCATATCATTAGGTTCTGTTGTTATAAATAAATTTTAATGTTAGATTTTAAAAAGAACATCGCTAGCTATACGCTCCAACCACTTTGATTTGCAAGTCTATCATATGGACCTAGACGACGGTCAAAGTAAAGGTTATTTCAGAGAAAGTTCAAATTACGAAGTGAATTTACGGCTCATCCATTTATTGCAGCTTTTCAACAAGTCTGCGCGCTTTCCGCACAATCAAATCAAAAGCTTATCCCCCATTTATGGTCGTATTTTCATCTAGGGTGGCCTACCAGGAGCTCCAGCGTCATGTTGCGAGGTCAATTGTGACTGTTATAAAACTACTTGTCAAAATATGACATTTTAACTGCTTCTGCTGCTTGTTGGTCGTTCAGTATCCCATCCTTGCAGCCTTCCAACCTTGGAGGCTTTTGACCACCAATAAAATAGTTCTCGTAATAGCGCTTCCTAAGAATTGGTTTGCATAGGATGGACGACAAGCTGGCCAACGACTGTCGATCGGCTCCGTCACGGTCCACTTCGGCGCTGGCTGTACAAAAAACTGCATGTTAATAATGAATTTTATTCCGCAGACGAATGGAGCGACCGACCGTCGTCGTCGACAACATCATCGTCGAGAAAGAGCAGATAAACCATGGCTAATTGATTTTATCGTCGCAATAAATTCTGATACGCAACCGATAGAGAGCCATCAAACAGTGCGTCGCCGTCGTCGTCGTCCTCGTCATCGTGGACGTATCCCTATGCAGAGCTAATGTTTAATGGTGCTGGATTGCTTTCAGGTCGATCCCGCTCAAACGTCTTGCTCTTGTGGAACGGCTGCGCTGGCTAGTAGGTATGATGATAGGCTTGATATCCCGCGCGCAGTACCAATCGTGATGTGCATAAGCAATCAAAAGCGTCAACTCATGGAGCACATGTGCAAGTGCATTGACTGCCGTGGCTGCTGCTGCTGCTGCTAATTCTGATGCATAGACAGACACACAGGTGGTGGTGATTGTGGCAAAATCTGACAAAAAGCATCGCATGCCGAACCGCAGATTGTTCACCTAGTGGGGACGAAGGGCATTAGAGATGGATGGTTGCAATCAGGAGATTGATAATTCTTGCCAGTTCGGAATGTGTCCAGATCGATCGGAGACGGTTGGCTGGCTGACTAGCTTAGCGTCCTTTCCCTGACACGAGGTGAATGTTTGATCTGTGTCGTTGATTAGAAATCAATTAAGTGTTGAATCGAATTTAGACTAGCAAAAGGTAGTAGTGTGCAGTGGCGTTCATGTCGAATGTTGTACCGATCTGTTGTATGGTGTCAATCAAATTGTTCTAGATATTGCTGACCTATGTAGAAATTGATCTGATTTTGTAAGTAGAGAAAACACACAGCTGTGTTACGTGAGAAGGATAATGAAAAGGTGAATTTTTTGCTACTAAATAACAAAGCCAAGCTAGCAAAGTAGTCATCCAAAGTACAGCTTCGTATCTCTTCCTCCAAGAGCTGTATGTCCAAATATGACAAACAGCAGACCTACATACCATGTACTTAATTTCATTAACAAAAGAAACAAAAGGAGTTTCCCCCTTATAATTGGGTAATCTTTTTGATAAATGCTTCCGAAACCTCCCCTCATTCGTTCTAAATGTGTCAAAAAATTATCAGAAATTCAAACCCACTCACTGTGTGGTGGTATCCACAGCTGCGAACACTGACCGAAGAAGACCCCCAGCCCCCAGCCCGGTTGCGCCCATCCAGATACTTCTCCATCGCACTCTAATTAATCATCCGATTTGCAACGGGCGGCGGCACAGTTACAGTGGAAATTGAATTCCATTTTGGGGGTTGTTATTGCCCAGGAAGATGATCAAGATTTACAACACTTGTGACCCAATTATCTTGCACACCGGACACCGTTGGTTGCACGTTGCGAGGTTCAATGGATCTTCTTTTTCGTTTAAAATCCCATTGGATGGTAAATGGACAACGTTTTCGGTCGCCGTTCCTGTCGCTGATAATGAAAAACGATATTAAAACTGTAACAAATTGATTACGGTTCGAAGATAGTAGTGCACACCAGTGACCACGATGCATTCGTTCCCGAATTCCGCCTCGGCCTCGGTCGGGAAAATGTCGACCATGGAATTCACGCTTCGTAAAATATGTCTTCGCTTAAGGGATTCCACCGGCTAGTGACGCACCCCAGCAGGCATTCAATTAAGGACTCAATATATCTGGGACGAATCGACCTTTGGGTCGTTTTTTTGCGCACTCATGGGAGAAGATGTGAACCATAAAAACAGATTATGTAAATATTTCATGCAAGGCTCGCATTTTTCCGAGCGAAGTGGCTAACCGGACGGACGGTGGGCAGCGGTCAATGATGTTGACGTAGCGATAATCTTATTGCAAACTGCTCTTTGCGATGTGGTATGTGATCCGACTGGGAAAATATCTGGTTGGTATAGTGAAACGGAGGTTATTTGATCACAAAGAGTATAACTGACTTGAAATGTAAAGTTTTATTCACTTTTCTAACTATATTTAGTTTTATCAACTTTGAATTTGGTAAGAAAAAAATATTTTTCGTAGAACTCATCTTCTTTGTTCAACTTTTTTCCACAGGAAAGTTCTGTTCTGGCTCTGGCTCTGGCTCTGGCTCTCACGGAAATAAAAATCTACCCAAAATTAACTTCTTTTGACTCATCCATGATCCTCCGTGGAAGAAGCCAAATTTGAGTAAAATCAATATAACTCAAATTTGGGTAAATAGCCTCAAAGCTTCCAGAAGGTAGTTTTGATGCTTCGGGAAATTACCCAGCAGTGAGTTATTTTAACCCAGTAGCACGTATACAAATAAAAAAAAACATTTTACTGGCGATTCAGGGGGACGTTTCTATTTTCGTTTTTATAAGTCACTTCTGACGATACGATTTGAATAGATCGTAAGTTTGCTGTGATTACTATGCAGATTGGAGCTATTGAAATCGAACGCCAGACTCATTTCTGATACCCAGATTGAAAATGTAATCACCCTCCAAAGTTCTTGAAAGATAAGAAATAAAACTAGTAATTGTACCATTTCTGTTATTTATTTTTGTGATACACTCATTGCACAATTATGGGTCACTCAAGAAACAATCATTTTATAATATGAATCGTTTTTCATACAAAAATAACACTTTCATTATTTTTATTTTATATTCTCTTCATTGAAACTCCTTTTTATTGTTTTAAATAAAAATCTGCTTGTAAAATTCACTTTAGGCGGCGAAAATTACTGAAATGTTGGTGAATAATGAAAACCACAATTATGGGTCAAAATTGGCTGTGTAACAATTATGGGTCAATTTGTTGCCTATTATGGGTCACTCAAGAGGAATCGGCTGAACAATTATGTTTTGTCTATTTTTTTCAATGAATGGTCACTTATTCTAGATAGATCAACTATAGTAGAATCTAAAACTGGTCTCAAACCTCTTAACGAAGCGCGTTTTCACGATTTGGAATCAATTTATTCAAATTGGGACAAAATCTCCAACACAACCACTGATAAACGCCTAAAAGTATGCAATGCCCATGTACGCAGAACTGTCAATATTATGCTGCACAAAAAGTGACCCATAATTCGGCACCTACATTTCAAAAGGGCGTAACTGCATTTGGAAGCAATACCTTCTTTCAAAGCTGTAGGTCGTACTGCCTCCCTTACACTCAAACCACCGTGGTTGTCGGAAAGAGGAGAGTTTTTCCCATCTGGTACCTGTTGTGAAAAACATGGAAATCATAACACATGATCCACAGCTTTAAAAGAAGGTGATGATTCCAAAAGCAGTTACGCCCTTTTGAAATGTTGGTGTCGAATTGTGTGATTTTCGGTGTTCCTTGTCACAATAATGAGTCATTTAAATTTTGCCTGAAATAAGCTTTAATTAGCTGCAGTCACATGAATTTTTACATTTAGAACGTAAATTATGCTTTTGTTCTGGTGACGATACCATTTCGCACTTGAAAATCACTAAAACTCGCCTTTACAGAGCTAACGAAAGCAGCGCACGCACGTTCTAATGTTCACAATCGAAGCGTTACTTTGACAGATGGTTTTATGCCGAACAAAAAATTACTGAAAATATGTATGTTTTGACGTATAAGCCCGTGTGCGCTACGTATAGTGACACAAAACAAATCAACTCATCAACGAAAAATGATAATGGCTAACAAAAGCTTGCAATTAATTAGTATTTATCTATTAAAGTGGAAAGTGACTAATTGTGACCCATAATTGTGCAATGAGTGTATCAAAAATTAACAAATAAGCATTTTTTTAGTGTTAAACACCACTTGCAATCTGTAAACGAACCATTACATTATGCTTTATTGGTATGCAGTTTCTATCTGATAACATATAATACAGTATCTTGTACAGTATGCATGGTATACAGATCCTACCTGATTTCATTGTAAAACAAAGCCCTTTTTAGCTTAAATAAAAATAGCAAATAAAATAACAAGATAAAAAACGGTGTTAAAACCATTGTAAAAACAAATTTTTGATCAATTTATCAGAACTGTTCAATGACTCTCTTTTTCCGCTGATGTCTTCAAGAACTCCTGGTACCTGAAACTCAAATTGTTCACAGTTGTTCTTTTGCTCGTTTCTCTCGTCCTGTATGCGTTAATGGCAACCATGTCGTCCAACTTCCGCAGCAGCACAGGTGGATCAACACCAAACACAGTGAGGCATTTAAAGAGCACCTCAACGGCTCGCAAGCTTGACAATCCGCAGGGTATGACATAGTTTTCAACAATGACGTACA
This sequence comes from Aedes albopictus, assembly GCF_035046485.1. Classification (NCBI taxonomy): domain Eukaryota; kingdom Metazoa; phylum Arthropoda; class Insecta; order Diptera; family Culicidae; genus Aedes; species Aedes albopictus. The sequence goes on along the minus strand of NC_085138.1, from coordinate 288,814,104 downwards.
AGTTTCCTTTCTTATACCAATCAGCTACGCATAGAATATGAGGTTGTAGCGGCTGTCTTTCAATTAATTCTTTAACCGCCAGCAGTTCGACAAAGCCAACTTCAGGACCATTAAAGTTGACCCACTGAATCAACGGCATGGCCAAAACTTCGTCAGTTGCCATGTTCTCCATTTCGTTTGTTCTTTTAATCCCTCTATTCGAAAGTTTTTTCATGATACGCAAGGCACCTCGAAGATATTCTGGAAATTAAAGAGAAAAAAGTAATTAGTGGAAATGTCAATTTTAGTATCGTTTAAAACTGTGGGGGGCGATACTAGTTTTCCCAAAGCCGACATATTTAAAAAAAACAACAAAAACCAAAAAAAAACGGAATTTACCGTTGTTTTCTGTTTCTCTGTGCAATTTCGACATGGAAAAACTAGTGTCGCTCCCCCACACCCCTGGTTTAAAATCATCATTTATACATAACATATGAGGAGCCCAGATTCAAAGGGGTGTAAGCGGCCATTTTGTCGATTTTGAGCTGAGCATATAAAAAAATCAGATTTCAAGTTTTTAGAAACTTTTTAAGGATTATTTTTACGATGTTCAAAAAAATTACAATAAATCGATGAAAATTGGGTCACTTACACCTCTTTGCTTCTTACCCCCTCATATGATAAAAGTCCCGAATTAAATGCAATAGAAGTGCATTTACATTACATACCATCTTCCACGTCATGCCACACGCTTTCATCGAACAGTAATCCCGCGAGTAGGAGCATTTTGAGGCCATCTCCTGCAGACCTTTGCAGAATTCTATCGAACGCCTGTATGGTCTGTAAGTATAAATAGAAAGGAAAGCATAAGTCCATAACGGTCGTTTAGCATGTTTGTGGAAAACTCGCGGGATCTAAAAAATCCCAAATCCCGGGATATTTTTCCGAAACTCCCGGGATTTCCCAATAATTGAAAATGACATAGTGTATTCTATTAAAACATGACTATTCAAACTTAAACAGCCTTTACCAATATTTCCATTTTTGCTTTCGACATTCTGCACCATCTGGTAGGTCCAGTAGCTAGCTTTTTCTATGGAAATCATTGTGAATGTGTTACTGCATTGTAATTGAAAATCATTGTAAATGCGGAATACGGATATAAAGAAGCCTGAATGAGCTTCTGCAGAAATTTCTGATGTAACTACTGTAGGCATCCGTGAGTTCTGCTAGAAAAATCTCAATTTACAATCTGAAGAACCCCAGTAGCAATCCGTGGAAGAACTTCTAAAAAAAAACTTCTCGAGGCATTCCCTAAGGATATCCTGAAGGAATCTTTGAAGGAACTCATATATCCCTGAATAAACTTCAGGAGAAATCCCTGAATTCTCCTGGAGGTATCCTTGGATTTTCCTATAAGAATCTCTGAAGGAACTCCTGGAGAGATTTTTGAAGGAACTTAGGAATTCATGAAGAAATTCAGGAGGAAAAAGCTCAGGTACCTTTTAAAAGAACTCCTAATGAACACCTGGAGGCATCCCTGAAGCCTCCAGGAGCTATTAGGGTGATCCCTGAACGAACAGGGGACTGTTATGATCTTATTGTTTTCTTACCCAGCATTAAAATTATGCTGCTATGTTAAAAGATAGGTTGTCAGCTTAAGCCTCACGCTTGAGCTACAGTTATGTTGGCTACGAAAACATTGCATTGGTGGGATAGGGATGCCAATTCCATATGAACGATCATCTGGAGAGATCACCGAAAGAACTTCTGAAGCAATCCTGTGAAGAACACTTGTAAGAACCTCTGAAAATTTTACATTAAGTATCCTGAAGTAATTCCAAAATGAATCCCCGAAAGAGTTTGAGAAGGGATTCTTGAAGAAATTCTGGGAGGAATGCTAGAAGGAATTCTCTTGATGAAACTCCCGCAGCGATCCCTACAGAACGTCAGGAGAGATCACTTGTTGGAGTATAAGATGAATTTCTGAGGAAACTCCTGAACTAGTTCCCAAAGAAACACCTGTAGGAATTTTAATATCATAAGGGCATAACTTTGGTTATTGATTTTTGTTCTGTTATTGATATTCTCTTAATAGCTCCTCTCCTCTTCTCCTCTTCTTGGCGTAACGTCCTCACTGGGACAAAGCCTGCTTCTCAGCTTAGTGTTCTATGAGCACTTCCACAGTTATTAACTGAGAGCTTCCTCTGCCAATGACCATTTTGCATGTGTATATCGTGTGGCAGGCACGAAGATACTCTATGCCCAAGGAAGTCAAAGAAATTTCCTTTACGAAAAGATCCTGGACCGACCGGGAATCGAACCCGTCACCCTCAGCATGGTCATGCTGAATACCCGTGCGTTTACCGCCGCGGCTATATGGGCCGCGGCTCTCTTAATAGCATTAATCTTATAAAAACAGAATAAATACGCAACGTTGACAAAGTAAGAATGTACAGATTTCCATATTTTACCAGAATTTGTAGTGTAGGTTTAGCGAAAAGTTCTAATCAGAAGAACAATTAGTTCATAGGGTCTGATTGCCATAATTATAATTTCACGCTCCAGAAGTTATCCTATTCGAAAACAAGCGATTACAGCACCGATTGATTCCGTTCTTTTTGCTTTCATGCAAACCATTCAATACTCCAAATATTGATTAAGAGTTTTAAAAGAAAATCGATTTTTAAAATTTAGCTTTGTAGATGAGGTGTGAAAATTCCCAATATGGCCATATAATTTAGCTTGGTTAGAAAGGATTTGAGGTCAAGTTTGAGTTCAATAGGTTTCAAATAACCTCTCATGAGAAAAAGAACAAAACTACCGAAAATTAAAAATATGTACATCAAATTAAAAACCTCCTTATGCCAATAACATTAAAAACAGTGTCTAGCCCAAAAGGGATATAATATCAAGAATAAAACAATGAATTTGTAAGCACTAACCTTTCAACTTATTTATACTTCCATTATCCAACTTTTTCTCCAGGCGCTCCATGGTTACGGTGATAGGTGGTAGGCTCACTGCGTTACATATTTTAGCAAACGGGGATCGGGGTTGTAGCGCGTCCTCAATATCTTCCTGACCTAAAAGGCGTAAACAAAAAAAAAACAAATTATTTTAAATAAGAATTTCATAGAGATTCCTACAAGGACTTTTGCAAGGAATACCTCAAGGGAATCTAGAGATTCTATAACTTTAATAGAAATTATACGTGCCAGCTTATGACGTAGTTAGCGGGGCGAGGTCAAGGCCAAGACATCAGATATTTATTGTGGATACAAGATCCTTCCTTCCTATCAAATCCGCGACTCAAAAGATAAATCGCGACATCTGTAACAGCACTGCAGTTTAAACGTATGGAAAATCTATTTTCCATTGCGAAAATCTGTTATACATCTTAACTCTTCGGGAGCCGGACTGGGCATAAATGAACCAGGCGTTCAAACCGACCATAACAGACGTGTTCGAGACCAACGAGGTTGCGGTCACAATCTGGCTCCAAAGGGTTGAAGAAACAAATAATCACCTGTTTTTCTCAAGATTCGTCACCCCTCTCGGTTCAGGGTTTTAACTATTTTTACTTACGATATGATTAGCCGAAGTAGAACAGGAACGCGGATCCGTATCAGCAACAGGATCAGCTAAACGTTGGCGACGGTTTCATTAAATTGAACGCCAGAAGAGTGTTAGCAGCAGCGGCCAACGACACGAAACAACCCGGATCAAGCTCGATAACAGCGGCGAGCAAGAACATCCGACGGTCTAGAGCGGGAGCAGCAGCAGCACAGCACAACGATCAAAACACGGACACCGCACGACACGGAAAAACCGGATCAAGCTCGGCAGCAACAGCAGCACCAGTGACAACGATCAAAACACGGATACCGGACGACACGGAACAACCGGATCAAGCTCGATAACAGCGGCGAGCAAGAACATCCGACGGACTAGAGCGGGAGCAGCAGCAGCACAGCGACAACGATCAAAACACGGACACTGGACGATCAGATCCAGCAGCGATCAAAACACGAATGACGAACAGACCTAAAACGGTTTTTTTTCTTAATTTTAATACAATGTTGCTTATAATTTTGCAAAAAAATATACATACCGTTGAGCACAGCAGCAGCAATGTCGACGGTGAACAAGCAGGAACGAACCGGAAACATCGGACGGTCAGTAACGAAGCACAGCGGTCGAGTGAAATCTGGATCACACTACACGGGACACCGGACTATCGGAAGCGAGTTTGTGCAGCAGCGTCCAAACACGGGCAGCGGTGACGAACAGAGTGGCCTAAGAAGCGTATTGTTTTTTTTTTAATAACGTTATTAATTTAACAAATTGAACAACAATATAACTTACTTTTAGGAACGACGGCGGCAAAAATGAGGGTGAAGCGGGAACTTGGAACGCCGGACAGGATTACGCAGTAGCAGCAGCGATCGAATGTGAAACGTGAATGACGGAGAGCTGGTGCCGCGCCCAAAGACAATTCAATGTGGTTTTTTATATAACTTAGTAAACTTCTATAAACAAACTTTAAGAAATATTCACCTTCAAAGTGAATCTTTTTTTACAAAAATTTTCGAAAACTGATTTTGTGCAAAATGAAAATTTGCTTCCAGCAATGGCGGCGTCTTGAATCAAAATGACTGAGATGGCCGAGATGCAGCAAACAGGCACTGCTCAAAATTTTCACCCAACGCCAACTATACCGCTTATAGCCAACACTGGGTAAAAAGGGACTTGGAATATATTTTGCTTCGTTTCAATCAGTTGGCCACTATTAGGTTGACTCTGGTTGACTAATATAAGAAAAAATACTAGGGGTACTCACTAAACAGATTAAATTGCTACGTAAGCCATGATTTTCTGCTTATTTGAAATGTTTCATGATTTTGCGAATGAAATAATCAAAGATTGCCTTGGTGATCGCGACGTTCAATCAGTTTAATCAGTTTACACTGTTTAGTGAATCCCCTTACTATTTTTATTTATTTGAAACAAACGATATGAATGAAAAACATATTTCTTTGCTCAAACGTGTTCATAAAATAAATGAAATATTTTTCATATTTTCCCACCAATAATGTATAAGTATTTTTTTACCCACTGCTAGGTTACTCTTACATTACCCATCCGATGGGTCAAAACGACCTACTTGAACACATCAATTTCTACCCAACTGGGCACTTTAAGCGAAATACTCAATTTTACGTTAAAAAAAACTCAAAAAAATAGGTAGTTCCGTTTTTCCGTGCTGGCTCTGGCTCTGGCTCAGGCTCTGGCTCAGGCTCTGGCTCTGGCGAAACAAAACGTTGGCTTCTTCTTGAATTCTTCCCGTAGTTCCTTCCAGGATTCCTTCAGCAGTTCATTCTGGGACTCCTTCAGGAATACCTTCTTGGGTTTCCCCGGTTGTTCTTTCCTTGATTTCTCCAAGAGATCCATCGGAAATGCCTCAGCATGTTTCTTCCGGGATTTCTTTAAGAGTTCCTTCCAGGACTCTTCTGGGAGCTTCTTCCAGGATACCTCCAGGAGTTCTTTCCATGATTTTTTCAAGAGTTCCTTCCGGAGTTTCATCAGAAGTTCTTTCCGGGATTCCTCCAGCAGTTCTTTTAGAGCTTTCTGTAGGAGTTCCTTCCGGAATTCCTTCAGGAATTTCTTCCAGGTTTCCTTCAGAAGTTCCTTTAGGGATTCTTCCACAAGCTCCTTCCGGGATTCTTTTAGGAGCCACTTTTTGGATTTCTCCAGGAGTTCTTTCTGTGTTTTCTCCAAGAAATGCTTCGGGAATTCCTCTTCATGTTCATCCCGGGATTTCTCTAAAAGCTCCTTCCAGGATTCCATCGGGATTTCCTTCCGGGAATTATCCAGGAGTTCCTTTCGGAATTCTTTCAGGACTTCCTTCCGGGATTCTTTAAGGAGTTCCTTCAGGGTTTCCTTTAGGAGTTCTTTCAAGGATTCATTCAGAAGTTCCTTTCGGAATCCCTTCAGGATTCTCTTCCAAGATTCTTCCAGGAGTTCCTTCTGGGATTCCTCTAGGAATTCCTTCGGGACTTCCTTTTTGAGTTCCTCCAGGAGTTCTTTTCGTGAATTCTCCTTCGGAAATTTCACTGCATGTTCCTTCCGGAATTTCTTCAAAGAATTTCTTTCGGGATTCCTCCAGGAGTTCCTTCCGAGATTCCTTCAGGAGTCCTTTCCTATCAGGCATTCTACAAAAGTTTAGGTATAGTTCTATGATTTTTCCAAGAGATCCATCTCCTTCGGGGATTCCTATGTAAGTTCGTCCGGGGAATTCTCCAGAAATTCCTTCGGGGATTCCTCTAGGAATTCCTTCGGGATTCCTTCAGAAATTCCTTCGGGATTCCTCCAGGAATTCCTTCGAGATTCCTCCAGGAATTTCTTCGGGATTCCTCCAGGAATTCTTTTGGGATTCCTCCAGGAATTCCTTCGGGATTCCTCCAGGAATTTCTTCAGGATTCCTCTAGGAATTTCTTCGGGATGCTACCAGGAATCGGGTAGGAATCCCGAAGGAATTCCTTCGGGATTCATACCGGGAATTCCTTCGGGATTCCTATTGGGAATTCCTTCGGGATTCCTATTGGGAATTCCTTCGGGATTCCTACCAGGAATTCCTTCGGGATTCCTACCAGGAATTCCTTCGGGATTCCTACCAGAAATTCCTTCGGGATTCCTACCAGGAATTCCTTCGGGATTCCTACCGGGAATTCCCTCGGGATTCCTACCGGGAATTCCTTCGGGATTCCTACCGGGAATTCCTTCGGGATTCCTACCGGGAATTCCTTCGGGATTCCTACCGGGAATTCCTTCGGGATTCCTACCGGGAATTCCTTCGGGATTCCTACCGGGAATTCCTTCGGGATTCCTACCGGGAATTCCTTCGGGATTCCTACCGGGAATTCCTTCGGGATTCCTACCGGGAATTCCTTCGGGATTCCTACCGGAAATTCCTTCGGGATTCCTACCGGGAATTCCTTCGGGATTCCTACCGGGAATTCCTTCGGGATTCCTACCGGGAATTCCTTCGGGATTCCTACCGGGAATTCCTTCGGGATTCCTACCGGGAATTCCTTCGGGATTCCTACCGGGAATTCTTTCGGGATTCCTACCGGGAATTCCTTCGGGATTCCTACCGGGAATTCCTTCGGAATTCCTACCGGGAATTCTTTCGGGATTCCTACCGGGAATTCCTTCGGGATTCCTACCATGAATTCCTTCGGGATTCCTACCGGGAATTCCTTTGGGATTCCTACCGGGAATTCCTTCGGGATTCCTACCGGGAATTCCTTCGGGATTCCTACCGGGAATTCCTTCGGGATTCCTACCGGGAATTCCTTCGGGATTCCTACCGGGAATTCCTTCGGGATTCCTACCGGGAATTCCTTCGGGATTCCTACCGGGAATTCCTTCGGGATTCCTACCGGGAATTCCTTCGGGATTCCTACCGGGAATTCCTTCGGGATTCCTACCGGGAATTCCTTCGGGATTCCTACCGGGAATTCCTTCGGGATTCCTACCGGGAATTCCTTCGGGATTCCTACCGGGAATTCCTTCGGGATTCCTACCGGGAATTCCTTCGGGATTCCTACCGGGAATTCCTTCGGGATTCCTACCGGGAATTCCTTCGGGATTCCTACCGGGAATTCCTTCGGGATTCCTACCGGGAATTCCTTCGGGATTCCTACCGGGAATTCCTTCGGGATTCCTACCGGGAATTCCTTCGGGATTCCTACCGGGAATTCCTTCGGGATTCCTACCGGGAATTCCTTCGGGATTCCTACCGGGAATTCCTTCGGGATTCCAACCGGGAATTCCTTCGGGATTCCAACCGGGAATTCCTTCGGGATTCCAACCGGGAATTCCTTCGGGATTCCTACCGGGAATTCCTTCGGGATTCCTACCGGGAATTCCTTCGGGATTCCTACCGGGAATTCCTTCGGGATTCCTACCGGGAATTCCTTCGCGATTCCTACTGGGAATTTCTTCGGGATTCCTACCGGGAATTCCTTCGGGATTCCTACCATGAATTCCTTCGGGATTCCTACCGGGAATTCCTTCGGGATTCCTACCGGGAATTCCTTCGGGATTCCTACCGGGAATTCCTTCGGGATTCCTACCGGGAATTCCTTCGGGATTCCTACCGGGAATTCCTTCGGGATTCCTACCGGGAATTCCTTCGGGATTCCTACCGGGAATTCCTTCGGGATTCCTACCGGGAATTCCTTCGGGATTCCTACCGGGAATTCCTTCGGGATTCCTACCGGGAATTCCTTCGGGATTCCTACCGGGAATTCCTTCGGGATTCCTACCGGGAATTCCTTCGGGATTCCTACCGGGAATTCCTTCGGGATTCCTACCGGGAATTCCTTCGGGATTCCTACCGGGAATTCCTTCGGGATTCCTACCGGGAATTCCTTCGGGATTCCTACCGGGAATTCCTTCGGGATTCCTACCGGGAATTCCTTCGGGATTCCTACCGGGAATTCCTTCGGGATTCCTACCGGGAATTCCTTCGGGATTCCTACCGGGAATTCCTTCGGGATTCCTACCGGGAATTCCTTCGGGATTCCTACCGGGAATTCCTTCGGGATTCCTACCGGGAATTCCTTCGGGATTCCTACCGGGAATTCCTTCGGGATTCCTACCGGGAATTCCTTCGGGATTCCTACCGGGAATTCCTTCGGGATTCCTACCGGGAATTCCTTCGGGATTCCTACCGGGAATTCAGTCGGGATTCCTACCGGGAATTTCTTCGGGATTCCTACCGGGAATTCCTTCGGGATTCCTACCGGGAATTCCTTCGGGATTCCTACCGGGAATTCCTTCGGGATTCCTACCGGGAATTCCTTCGGGATTCCTACCGGGAATTCCTTCGGGATTCCTACCGGGAATTCCTTCGGGATTCCTACCGGGAATTCCTTCGGGATTCCTACCGGGAATTCCTTCGGGATTCCTACCGGGAATTCCTTCGGGATTCCTACCGGGAATTCCTTCGGGATTCCTACCGGGAATTCCTTCGGGATTCCTACCGGGAATTCCTTCGGGATTCCTACCGGGAATTCCTTCGGGATTCCTACCGGGAATTCCTTCGGGATTCCTACCGGGAATTCCTTCGGGATTCCTACCGGGAATTCCTTCGGGATTCCTACCGGGAATTCCTTCGGGATTCCTACCGGGAATTCCTTCGGGGTTCCTACCGGGAATTCCTTCGGGATTCCTACCGGGAATTCCTTCGGGATTCCTACCGGGAATTCCTTCGGGATTCCTACCGGGAATTCCTTCGGGATTCCTACCGGGAATTCCTTCGGGATTCCTACCGGGAATTCCTTCGGGATTCCTACCAGGAATTCCTTCGGGATTCCTACCAGGAATTCCTTCGGGATTCCTACCAAGCATTCCTTCGGGATTCCTACCAGGAATTCCTTCGGGATTCCTACCAGGAATTCCTTCGGGATTCCTACCAGGAATTCCTTCGGGGTTCCTACCAGGAATGCCTCCAGAAATTCCTGCAGGAATTCCTCCAGAAATTCCTCCAGGAGTTCCTCCAGAAATTCCTACCAGGAATTCCTCCAGAAATTCCTCCAGGAATTCCTCCAGAAATTCCTCCAGGAATTTCTCCAGAAATTCCTCCAGGAATTCCTCCAGAAATTCTTCCAGGAATTCCCCCAGGAATTCCTCCAGAAATTCCTCCAGAAATTCCTCCAGGAATTCCTCCAGAAATTCCTCCAGAAATTCCTCCAGGAATTCTTCCATAAATTCCTCCAGGAATTCCTCCAGAAATTCCTCCAGGAACTCCTCCAGAAATTCCCCCAGGAATTCCTCCAGAAATTCCTCCAGAAATTCCTCCAGGAATTCCTCCAGAAATTTCTCCAGGAATTCCTCCAGAAATTCCTCCAGGAATTCCTCCAGAAATTCTTCCAGAAATTCCTCCAGGAATTCCTCCAGAAATTCCTCCAGGAATTTCTCCAGAAATTCCTCCAGGAATTCCTCCAGAAATTCCTCCAGGAATTTCTCCAGAAATTCCTCCAGAAATTCTTCCAGGAATTCCCCCAGGAATTCCTCCAGAAATTCCTCCAGAAATTCCTCCAGGAATTCCTCCAGAAATTCCTCCAGAAATTCCTCCAGGAATTCTTCCAGAAATTGCTCCAGGAATTCCTCCAGAAATTCCTCCAGGAACTCCTCCAGAAATTCCCCCAGGAATTCCTCTAGAAATTCCTCCAGAAATTCCTCCAGGAATTCCTCCAGAAATTTCTCCAGGAATTCCTCCAGAAATTCCTCCAGGAATTCCTCCAGAAATTCGTCCAGAAATTCCTCCAGGAATTCCTCCAGAAATTCCTCCAGGAATTCCTCCAGAAATTCCTCCAGGAATTCCTCCAGAAATTCCTCCGGGAAATCCTCCAGAAATTCCTCTAGGAATTCCCCCAGAAATTCCTCCAGGAATTTCTCCAGAAATTCCTCCAGGAATTCTTCCAGAAATTCCTCCAGGAATTCCTCTAGGAATTCCTCAAGAAATTCCTCTAGGAATTCCTAAAGAAATTCCTCTAGGAATTTCTCCAGAAATTCCTCTAGGAATTCCTCCAGAAATTCCTCTAGGAATTCCTCCAGAAATTCCTCTAGCAATGCCTCCAGAAATTTCTCCAGGAATTCCTCCAGGAATTCCTCCGGGAATTCCTACAAGAATTCCACCACGAATTCCTCCAGAAATTCCTCCAGGATCTCTTAGAAAAATCTCAGAAGGAACTCTTAGAGCAAAATTCTGTATAAATCGTGGATAAACCTTCTGAAGATTTCCAGAAGCACATCTTGGTGGTATTCCGGAAGTATTTTTCTGATGAGTTCCCAAAAGTATTTCTGTAGTTATCTCGAAAGGAAATCCTCGCAAAACTCTGGAAAAAATAATACCTTGTAGAAATCATGAACAAAATTCCTAAAGCAATACTGGATTTTTTTCAAAAAAAATCCGAAAAGAATTCCTTATTCATGGAGATCTCAGAAGGATCTACTGGATGATTTTCCTAAGGGAACCCTGAAGAAACTCCAGGAGAAATCCTGGATGTAATTTTCTGAAGAATCCCAGATGGAACTTCTGAAGCAATCCCTTAAGAAACTCCTGGAGAAATCTTGGAAGCAGTTTCGGCATTGCTCGAGTATTTTCGAGAGAAGGAATTCCTTAAAAAACTGGAAAAAATCCTCCAAAATTCTCAGAAGGACTTCCCGGAGAAATCCTTGAAAGCGGTTTTGCATAAAAATCAGAAATTAAAATTATGGCACACGAACTGCTCAACTGAAATAAAATAAAAACACTTAAGCCTCGTTATACGGTACTGTCACAGCAACGATGACCGACAAGTGCTGCAGGTCAAAATGCACAAGACTATACCGTAACCAAAGCGTAACGTTTTCTCGAAAAACATCCAGAGGTCGAATTTTATTTTCTCCGGCAAATTACCATTCCAGGATGGTGTCTTTCGCAACTGCCTGTTCATCGGGTTGAGATAATTTAAATCATGGAATATTTAGGGTCCTCCGCTGGCACGCTATGGATCCTGTCGAGTGTCTTCACCGTTTAAGCCATCACCGAAGTCGTCCTCGTCGTCGTCTGCGTGTTGTCCGCTGTCGGGTGCTCTTTCATTACCATTATCTACAGTTGTATCTACGATCGCATCCGAATGAACCTGTAAGTCGAAGTAAAAAATTAATTATATATGAAATAATACCTCGTTCGTACGCTTGTTATTTTTTCGTTAATTCTGGTTTCATTTTGGCGAACTTGTGCTCGCTTCTTGTTTCCATTGAAGGGGTGAGGAAACCAGGGGCATTGTAATACCCCACGGACGTTTTGCCAAGTTTTACTCGTTGTAGCTATACATTTAGTGTTATTGTCTCGCTTTCGGTTCAGCTCGGAAGACGATAAAACGAAACTTCAAAGGCACGCATGCAGCCAACAACCAGATGGACCAGTTTACATTTGCATACAATATCAATTTGTTCGAATGTTGAGCAAACAAATTACCGTTCTGAATTATTGGAACAGAGATCGAGCATCAGCAAGGGACAATAAACATGAACGCTTAAATGTTGATTGTGATTTAATTGCTTGTTTCACGATAAGTAATGGATAACTAATTGAGGGCATCCCCGGGGGCAAACAGTGATCGGAAATCGACACAGGTTGAAGGTCTGAAGTTTTTTCAAAGTATTTTCAACCAATGGAAGACTTAATACACTTATTTACGATTACTTAATAGGTATTGAAAATTGTGCTCAAATTGTCACACTTTACATGATCATTGTGCAAAATGGTCTATGTATTTAGTTAGTTTTGTTAGGAAATATTATATAATTAGAATTATATAAGAAGCAATCGTACCAATGCTTTGTGTAACTTCATTTTCGAATCGTCGAGAAACTAAATCTAAATGATTGATTTCTAATTCTTTGATGGGTATCTTGAAGAACCTCTGAATTTTCTAGCAGCATTAATGCAAAATATTGTTAAAGTGCTTCTTTGCATAAAAATCTCATGTGGAAAAAAAAATAGGAAGACTCTATAATGGAATTACAGCAGAAGTTTTTGAACCCCCTAGAGAAAATAGATGTCACATAATAAGAAAAGATCCATACAGCTGAAGTGTGAATGCGAGTGTATTAATAAAAATCATGCTGGAGGGGATTTAAGGGGAATAAACCTTCGCTTGTTTTGTTCCGACTCCGAGTATATCCTTGACTGAAATCACTGAAGGAAACCCTCGAGGTGTACTTGTAAGAATTTCTTAAGGGAATCCCTGGTGAAATTCTTGAAGAATTTCTTGGAAGTATTTCCGGAGAACTTTCAAATGACGGAATTCTTGAAAAAGAAAATAAATCCTTGAATTCACCTGCACAAATAACTGGAATGTCTTCAAAAAGAAATGTCTGGAGGAATTTAAAAAGGAACTTCTAGAGAAATTCTGGGAAGAAACGTTGGGAGAATTCTGAAAGCGTCTTCTCTGGGTGAGTTACTGACAGATTTCCTAGAGAATCGTCTGAAAGCGCTTCTAGCATACAAGTACCACAGACAAACAGACGTAACACTCTGATATTTTGCATCGTACACCGATTTAACGGTTTATTTAAAAATTTGATAGTTGGCCAACTGTCCACCCGTGGCGCTCGCATCGTTTTTGCTCGAGTTTGACGTTTGCCCACTACCGCCACCTAGTTGATGGTCGGCCAAACTCAGTCATTTTAGCATTGGGCAAACATGTTTCCGAGACTATGATTTGATTCGAAAAATGTTCGAAGTGTTACGTCTGTTTGTCTGTGCAAGTACTTATATGTTTAACATTCCGTAATTCACATGGTTGACCACCATCGCCAGCACCACGCTAATATTGAATACAAAAAGCGAGATTTGTTTATTTAACGTGTTGTACAAAATACAACAGCGCGATCACTCGAGGGTTAAAGCAAGTCACAGTGACTGTGAAAGAATCGCAAAATATATTTCTAGAGAATCGCAGGACGAATTTTTGAAGAAACTCCTTTGGAGCTGCTGGAATTTATGGATGGATTCCTGAATAAATCTTCGGATTCTTATAAAGAATTCCTGGATGACTTCTTGGAGAATCCTAGCTCCTCTATCACTCAGAAATTATTCCTCTGGATATCCCTCAAGTAATTCAAAAAAAAACTGCTGGTAATTCTGAAAAAACTTTGGTGAATCCCTGCAAAAGATGATGGATGGATTTCTGAAGTTTGTGACCAAACCCCTGCATATCTTTTTTTAAAAGTTCTTGAGAGGAATTCACGAAGGAATCACTACAACAATTCCTGGAGCAATCCCTGAAAAACTCTTGAAGGAATTCCTGGAGGAATTCTTGCAGAAATCCCTAGAGGAATTCCTGCTGGTATGCTCTGTAGGAATCCCTGGAGGAATTTCTGGAAGTACATTTGGATGAATCCCTAGATGCATTCCTGGAGAAATTATGGGAGGAAACCCCGAAGAAATTTGTGAAGAAATCTCTTGAGAAATTCATGAATTGCCAGACAAATTTCTGGAGGAACTTTTCTGTACGAATCCCAGAAGAAATTTGCAGAAGAATTCTTGGAGAAATTCCGGAGGAATTTCTGGAGAAATCCTTGAAGAAATTCCTAGAATAATCTCTGGAGGAGATCCTTGAATGGGTGTGTACGAATTCCTGAGAGTATTTCTGAAGTATACCAGAAGGAATTTCTGTAGATATCGCTAGAGGAATTCTTGGAGGAATCCCTAGTGGAATTTCAAAAAAAAAATAGCTGGAAAAATTCTTGGAAACATGTATGGAAAAAATCCTGGACGAATGCCTGAAGCAATCTCTGGATGACTTCCTGGTGGAAGCTCTAGAAGAACTCTGGGAGGGACCTCTGGAATAATTCTTCGAGCAATCCCTAGATGAATCCATAGAGAAATCACTGGATGAATTCCGAGATGAATTCGTGGAGGAAATCCTAAAGGAATCCGTGCAGGAATATCTGGAGGAAACCCTGGAGGAATCGCTGGATGCATTCCAGGGGAAATTCCTGGAGTAAACCCTAGAAGAAATCCCGAAGGAATTCTTGGATGATTTTCTGGAGAATTCCCTAGAGGAATTCTGGGAAGAATCCTTGAAGAAATTTCTGAAGAAACCTTGAGGAACTCCTGGGGGAATACTTAGTGAATTTTTTGGAGAAATTTTTGGGAGAACCTTGAAAAAATCTCTGGAGGATTCGCTGTAGCAATTTCTGGAGGAACCTCAGGACGAATGACTGAAGGAACTGCTGGAAAAATTCCTGACGGATTCCCAGGAGGAACTCCACGAGAAATCCCTAGAGGAACTCGTGGGGAAAATCAGTGGAACTGTCCCTGGAAGAATTCCTGGAAAAATCCCTGAATGAATTAATGGAGGAATCTCTTGAGAAATTCTGGGAGGAATCTCTGAAGAAATTTCCAGATAAATTTTTAGAGGAATCCCCAGAGGAATTTCTGGAGGAATTCTTGGAGGAATTTCTAGAGGAATTACTGGAGGAATCATTGGAGGAATTCCAGGAGGAATCTCTGGAAGAATCCTTAGAGGAATCCTTGAAATATTTTTTAGTAAATTCTCAGAGGAAGCCCCGAAAGAATCCCTGAAACAAATCCTGGAGTAATTCCTGAAGAATTTCATGAAATAATTTCTGGAGGAATCCCTGGAGGATTTCCTGAAGGAATTTCTGTATGCATTTCCGAGGAAAATTCGGGAGGAATTCCTGGATTAATCCCTGGACAATTTCCTGGAGAAATTCCTGAAGAAATACCAGGGGTCAATCCCGGAGGAGTTCGTAGAGGAATCCCTGCAGAAATGCCTGAATGAAATCCTGGAGATATTCCTGGAGGAACTCCTAAAGGAGCTTCAGGAAGAACTTCTTGAGAAACTCCTGGAGGAATACCTTGATAATTCAGGGAGGAATTTCAAAAGGAATCTCTGGGGGATTTACCACTTAACCTTATTTACAGCTCTTTTGTCCACTAGGGCACTGCGTTTCCAATTGGCGGCTGCACTAACATTTTGTACAGCGCCTAAATGTATTCTTTTCTAATTCCACTAATTCTAATTCGAACTAGTAGCCTTTGTG
Source organism: Aedes albopictus (assembly GCF_035046485.1). NCBI lineage: Eukaryota > Metazoa > Arthropoda > Insecta > Diptera > Culicidae > Aedes > Aedes albopictus. Next base: position 288,798,489 of record NC_085138.1, on the reverse strand, counting down.
CTGCTGTAACTTTTCTACTCTGTCCATAGTAGAATGATGGGCACGATGATGCTGTGTGGCTTTTGTTCCATTTTCAGTTCGATTGGGGGTCCATTATGAGTTGCCGTTAGCCGATATCCAAGTTTCCGGGTCCGTTAGAGTATATGCTCAGAAGAGGGTTAGGTATCAGCCGCTCTCGGGGAAGAGCAACTGACGAAAAATTGCAAGTGCTGGGGCTGGGATCGAACCCATGACCGTCCACTTATGAAGTGAACGTGTAGCCCCGGGCCCCGGAAATCCCTGGGGGATATCCTGGTGTAATTGCCATAGTAATTTCTAAAGGAATTCCTTGAGGTCAGTTCCTGGAGAAATTTTTGAAGGTATTTCCGGAGGAGTTCCTGAATGAAATTCGGGAGGAATGCCTAAGGAATGCCTGAAGGAATGCCTGGAGAAACCCATGGAAAAATTTCGGGAGACATGCCTGACGGGATTTCCGGAGAAATCTTTAGAGAAATTCCTTGAGAAATCTTGAAGAAGAATCCCTACATGAATTCCATGAAAAATCCTTAGAGAAATTCCTTGAGGATTTCTTTGAAGAATCACTGGAGCACTTTCAGGAGAAATCCCCGAATCCTTGTAGGAATTTTAAGGGGAATTCCTACAGGAACTCCCAGAGGAATCCTGGCAGAGTTCCTGTTAGAATTTCTAGAGGAATCCCTTGAAGAATTCCTGAAGGAATCCCTTGAAGAATTCTTGAAGGAATCAAATGAGCAATTCCAGAGCGAATTCCAGGAGGAGTTTATGAAGAACTCACCCAAATTCCTGAGGAAATCCCAAACTAAAGGAATCCTTAAAAGAGTACGTAGAGGAACTCTTCGAGGAATCTTTCTTCCAGTTCTTGAAGCAATATCTGGAAGAGTGTCTGAAGAAAGCCTATGAGGAATCTCGGAAGCAATCCCAAGCAGAATTCCTGGACAGTTCCTGGAGGATGAATCTCTGGACAGTTCCTGGAGGAAGATTTGGATTAATTCCAGATGGAATCCCAAGAAGATTTCTTAGAGGCATTTTTAAAATAATCCTAGAAGTTATTTCTGAAGAAAGAGTGTGTATTGGGATTTCGTCCGGGTGCCGGTGTCGCGCGCTTTTGCTTCGGTCATTCGATTTTTCTTTTTCGCTATTCGGGAATGAGCATTTCGTTGTGTCGCGTCTTTTGTAGCAACACTGACGATCACCTGACGTGGGTGATCGATTGTTTGCTTTCCGAGCGAAGCGAATAATAGCGTGTTAGATTGCCTATTAAGCGACCACCTGATGCGGGTGGTCGATTGTTTGCTTTCCGCGTAAAGCAAACAATAGCGCGGCAACCAGCATGACACGAAGGTCATATTACTTATCTAAGTGAATCCAGACCCAACGATACCTTTCCTACTAACAAACACTCCTTCCTGCAGCATGTCCATCTAGCTGGCAGGAGACTTTTCATAAAATCAAAAATAAAGACCGTTAAGTGAGTGTACCAAGTGCGTACCATAGCGTACCTAACGGGGTTTTGAACGTACCTGACGAATTCTTTGAAAACAGGTGTCCTGCTGGATAGATGGTGGTTTTTCGAAAATCTCCATGAATCTTTCCGACGCTAAGGTTTTCTGCATGTACCAACAGCGTACCTTCCGAATCTGACCTCATTTTTTAACGTACCTCAAAATTTCTCATACTTTCTTACATAAAACTTTTCAAATACCATTATATGTTTGATAAAACAGCTACATTGCATTCCTTGTAAAATTCTAGGTATGTTTGACCTAAAAAAGTTTATACTTAAGTTCAAATTTGACTAATTTATGGCAAAAAACGTATTTTTAATAGGTTTAAGCAATACACTTGATAAACTCCTGAAAGTATGCTAACCATGTATCATTGCGAATGAAAGCCTAAATGTATGCAACAAAAAAAACACAAAAACAGCTCTAAGAGATAACTGACTGAATATAACATAACATATTGATTGAACATAATATAAAATGAAAATAATACGAAAATAAATAATTTCGTTGAAAATTTCTCGTAAGTAATATAAATCTCACCTAACTGATATTATTTCATCCCGGAATCATTGCTAGATGCATAAAATATGTTTTGCAAGTATTCACATTCAACGTACCTCGAAAAAATTTGACTTAGTTGAATTAATTCGTGTTATATAAGAGAATAAGTGAAAATTATGCTTCTTCAGAGAAATCTGTTAGGTACGTTGCATAAATCTCACTGAATTGTTAATAACTCGACTTGGTATTATTGTTGGATGTATAAAGTACACTGTGGTGCATAATTGATCGGACAAACGCTGATTTTCATACAAAATGGCCAAGTTTGAGATGCTGTAAGTATGGTTTGCTTTGATGGATTGAGCTCAATTTTTGACACGGAACTACTAACATGATGAATTTTACGTGTACGAAGTACAAAGTGTTTTCGCTCACAGATCTGGGCGTGACAAGGCGTTGAAAAATGTGCAAAAGTGTTCGGATAGCGGCACGCGTGTAAATCAAAGGGGTACCGCTGTCCGATCACTTTTGCACATTTTTCAACGCCTTGTCACGCCCAGGCCTGTGAACGAAAACATTTTGTTCTTTGTACACGTAATATTCAACATACTTGTAGTTCCATGTCAAAAATTGAGCTCAATCCATCGAAGCAAACCATAGTTACAGCATCTCAAACTTGGCCATTTTGTATGAAAATCGGCGTTTGTCCGATCAATTATGCACCACAGTTTATGTCTGACAAGTATTCACATTCAACATACCGCGAAAATCATTGACTTAGTTGAACTAATTCGTGTTATATAAGAGCATAAGTGAAAATTATGCTTCTTCAGAGAAATCTGTTTATGTACGTTGCATAAATCTCACTGAATTGTTAATAACTCGACTTGGTATTATTGTTGGATGTATAAAATATGTTTTGCAAGTATTCACATTCAACGTACCTTGAAAAAATTTGACTTAGTTGAATTAATTCGTGTTAAATATATAAGAGAATACAATCCCGTGCAAAAGTTTGGGGTCACCCCCTCAAAAACATGGAAATGTTTTTCGGTCATATCTCAGTCATCTTTCATTTAATCCACTCGTTCTTAGACTCTATCGAAAGATAAAGAGTTAGATTAGATTCGTAGGTACTTTTCACAAATTTAATATGAAATTTTTAGTATAAAAAGTTTACCTAAACTTACACGTTTTTCCTAAATCTGTAAGAAAAATTGTTTTTCGTGTAATTCGAAATTGGGCCGACCAAATTTTAAAATTAAAGTTGCATAAGAACCCTTTTTCTATCCTCTTTGAGAGCCATTCATTAGATTTTAGCGGAAAAATTTAAAACATAATTTAAAATATCGAATTAGGTTTGCAAGTCACCGTGCAAAAGTTTGGGGTCACCCCTTAGGATGCTGCATCGTGCAAAAGTTTAGGGTCACCTTCCAAATGAAGTCTGAGTCGGATTTTTGTTCAAATCGTCATTTTTTTTTTTGTGCAACTTCAATTCTTTCTTTGAAAGTTGAATTGCAATGGTTATAAAATGTTCATAAACTAAGTTCTAGACTAAGTTAAAGTAGAAAATGGTAAAAAAAATCCATATAAAATCAGCTAAGTACGCTATATAAATTGCGAAAGAGGATGGAAGTGAGATGAAAATGACTGATTTGTGAATTCTACCCTATATACATACCAAAATTTCTCTTCGTCTTCCAGCAATATTTTTTGCTGAAAGCATATCAGCAATGTGTGCATTTACTGGAGTTCAGCATTTACATTAATGTTTTACTGATATTCAGCATTGATAATTACTAAATTCGTTTCAGCAATGATGTTATTGCTGGAAATCAGCAATCAATTTGACAATTAGCAATCGGTTTGAAATATCACCGAAAATCAGCAAAACATATTGCTGAACGCATATCAGTAATTCATTGACTTGCTGTAAACCAGCAAATGACATATCTGTCAAGTTGAAATGTCAACACACTTTTTCACGTTGCGCCACGGCTCTTGTGCTTCCTGCACAAGTTAAAAGTTTGTTCGTCCGCAAGGATTAATTTTGCCAATTGCAATCAGAACCAGCTTCACGGGGAGAATTAATTCATTGGTAAGTACAAATAACTATCAAATTGTAGGAGTTGTTCATAATAGTTGTCGTTATTGCAGAAATGGCCCGGAATACGATATTTCTTCGGTGATGAAACGGCGAACGTGTGCAGGCAGATGTTTTGCCGAGGTTACGGCAAGTTCTGCGAATATTTTGAAAAATAAAAGAGCAATAAAAACCAAGATGTATTGAAGGAAGGTGATGGAATCTAAGCAGTCAATGGATGCGGGGTGAGGTATTTGGCGGGGGAGGTAAAGGTGGCAGCTGCCGAGTTTGTTTACGTTGCGCCCTATCGGTTTCTATAGTGTTTCTAGGGGTTGTTTGTTTGCGTGCACTCAAATGAAAAATTTTCTCGCATCGGCAGGGAAGCTATGGTCTAGTGTAATGTTTGGTGTGCCGATACCTGTATCGCTCAAATATGCAGAAATCACATATCGAAAAGCCATAATCCCGCCAGGAAAAACAAGTAGGTATCGGAACAATGATCGATGGTGTGGCGGCAGAGTTCTCGTTATGGTGGAATTGGAGCCCGGGTTCCAGTGGGATAAATACAGTTAGTTCTTGGTCGCGCACAGCGACACATCAGCAAAAAGCTGGTTATTTCCACGACTACGAAACGCTGGTTATGTCCTCGAATTAAGGATTTAGTGTATCCTGATCAGTCTATGAAACACAGCTATTTCCCAGATGTGAATAATTTGGTGCAAATTGCTCTGAAAATGTGGAGTGGTGAAAGTCATTCTGGAATAGTGTTAGATTCAGGTCATGGTTTGCTATTGACCAAGCCATCTGGAAGCACAACAAACTTGCCAGCTGTCGTTTGGTTTTCCAATATGGCGGATTGTATAATTTCGCATATTGGAATACCTTCCTTTTACTTACCTTGATAAAAACATTCTTAATATGTTTATTAATTAGTATTTAGTGATAACTCTTGGATCGATTTCATAGGTTTGTGGGAATTTGCAGTAATTATGATTACTGAAATACAGCAATATTTTTTGCTAAGAAATTGCTGATTGATCAGCAAACACGATCGGTTATTGCTGATTGAACAGCACGACAGCTGTCAGATTTTGGAAACTATACGTTGCTGGAGGATCAGCAAATTTTACTTTGCTGAACGGATTGCTGAAAAGACAGCACAAAAAAAAATCAGCAAAATTTTGCTGACTTCCAGCAATAAAAATTTGGTGTGTAACTGTAAGTGTTATAACCACAAACATACCATTACTCCAAAATCCATAAGTTTCAGGAATGTTACACATTTAAATTTAAATGGCATTTTCATCAAAAAGTTATCCCTTTGCTTTGCACCAAAACTTATAATCTCGAATGTGATAGTACATTCGGAGAAATGACATTCGTTGTAATGGTTTTTGGGGTGATGGTGTATTTGTGGTTTCAACACTTACAGTTATATAGAGTAGAATTCACGAATTAGTCATTGTTATCTCACTTATATCCTCTTTCGCACTTTATATAACGAACTTACCTGTTTTTGTATGGATTTTATATGCTATTTTCTACCCCAACTTAGTCTAGAACTTAGTTTATGAACATTTCATAACCATTTCTGTGACTTGCCATTCAACTATCATAGAAGGAATTGGAGTTGCACCAAAAAAAATGACGATTTGGATAAAAATCCGACTCAAACTTCATTTTGAAGGTGACCCAAACTTTTGCACGATGCAGCATACAAAGGGGTGACCCCAAACTTTTGCACGGTGACGTGTAAACCTAATTCGATTATTTAAATTATGTTATGAATTTTTCCGCTAAAATCTAATGAATGGCTCTCAAAGAGGATAGAAAAAGGGTTCTTATGCAACTTTAATTTTAAAATTTGTTCGACCCAATTTCGAATTACACGAAAAACAATTTTTCGTACAGATTTAGGAAAAACGTGTAAGTTTAGGTAAACTTTTTATACTAAAAATTTCATATGAAATGTGTGAAAAGTACCTACGAATCAAATCTAACTTTTAATCTTTCGATAGAGTCTAAGAACGAGTGGATTAAATGAAAGATGACTGAGATATGACCGAAAAACATTTCCATGTTTTTGAGGGGGTGACCCCAAACTTTTGCACGGGAGTGTAAGTGAAAATTATGCTTCTTCAAAGAAATCTGTTAGGTACGTTGCATAGATCTCACTGAATTGTTAATAACTCGACTTGGTATTATTGTTGGATGTATAAAATATGTTTTGCAAGTTTTCACGTTCAACGTACCTCGAAAATATTTCACTTAGTTGAACTAATTCGTGTTATATAAGAGAATAAGTGAAAATTATGCTTCTTCAGAGAAATCTGTTAGGTACGTTGCATAAATCTTACTGAGTTGTTAATAACTCGACTTGGTATTATTGTTGGATGTATAAAATATGTTTTGCAAGTATTCACATTCAACGTACCTCGAAAAAATTTGACTTAGTTGAATTAATTCGTGTTATATAAGAGAATAAGCGAAAATTATGCTTCTTCAAAGAAATCTGTTAGGTACGTTGCATAAATCTCACTGAATTGTTAATAACTCGACTTGGTATTACTGTTGGATGTTTAGAATATGTTTTGCAAGTATTCACATTCAACGTACCTCGAAAATATTTCACTTAGTTGAACTAATTCGTGTTATATAAGAGAATAAGTGAAAAATAAGCTTCTTCAGTGAAATCTGTTAGGTACGTTGCATAAATCTAACTGAATTGTTAAATGTTGAATTAGTTCAACTAAGTCAAATATAATAATCTTCACTTATTCTCTTATATCCCTTTCGAGACGGAGCCCAAAAAAAGTAAAATTTCCATACAAATTGCTCAAATTTGGCTCTCTAGAACTTTTATATTTCCCAAAAAAGCAAGAATTATTGTTACTCATTTGAAAGAACTACTCTTTATCTTTCGATTTTTAGTTTTGACTACCTGGATAAATCGGAAATAAAAAATATGCGACAGATAAAACTTTTTCATGTTTTACGGTTTTTGCCCACTTTTTGTTTACTTTGTTGTGGTAAATTTCACATGCAAAGTAAACAAAAGTTTGATTGCGCACATACAATTATAAGTAATGGCTGAATTATTGAAACAGTTTACATCACATAAAACAAAGTCTAAATAGATGAAAAAAAATTGTAAAACTGTTACCGCTAAACAGCACAATTGTGCTGGTTCGTCACGAAAGGGATATAACACGAATTAGTTCAACTAGGTCTTTTTTTTTCGAGGTACGTTGAATGTGAATACTTTCAAAACATATTTTATACATCCAACAATAATACCAAGTCGAGTTATTAACAATTCAGTGAGATTTATGCAACGTACCTAACAGATTTCTCTGAAGAAGCATAATTTTTACTTATTCTCTTATATAACACGAATTAGTTCAACTAAGTGAAATATTTTCGAGGTACGTTGAACGTGAAAACTTGCAAAACATATTTTAAACATCCAACAATAATACCAAGTCGAGTTATTAACAATTCAGTAAGATTTATGCAACGTACATAACGGATTTCTCTGAAGAAGCACAATTTTCACTTATTCTCTGTTGAATGTGAATACTTGCAAAACATATTTTATACATCCTACAATAATACCAAGTCGAGTTATTAACAATTCAGTAAGTTTTATGCAACGTACCTAACAGATTTCTCTGAAGAAGCATAATTTTCACTTATTCTCTTATATAACACGAATTAATTCAACTAAGTCAAATTTTTTCGAGGTACGTTGAATGTGAATACTTGCAAAACATATTTTATGCATCTAGCAATGATTCCGGGATGAAATAATATCAGTTAGGTGAGATTTATATTACTTACGAGAAATTTTCAACGAAATTATTTATTTTCGTATTATTTTCATTTTATATTATGTTCAATCAATATGTTATGTTATATTCAGTCAGTTATCTCTTAGAGCTGTTTTTGTGTTTTTTCTGTTGCATACATTTAGGCTTTTATTTGCAATGATACATGGTTAGCATACTTTCAGGAGTTTATCAAGTATATTGCTTAAACCTATTAAAAATACGTTTTTTGCCATAAATTAGTCAAATTTGAACTTAAGTATAAACTTTTTTAGGTCAAACATACCTAGAATTTTACAAGGAATGTAATGTAGCTGTTTTATTAAACATATAATGTAATTTGAAAAGTTTTATGTAAGGAAGTATGGGAAATTTTGAGGTACGTAAAAAAGGAGGTCAGATTCGGAAGGTACGCTGTTGGTACATGCAGAAAACCTTAGCGTTGGAAATATTCATGGAGATTTTCGAAAAAAACACCATCTATCCAGCAGGACACCTGTTTTCTGAGAATTCGTCAGGTACGTTCAAAATCCCGTTAGGTACGCTATGGTACGCACGTGGTACACTCACTTAACGGTCTTTATTTTTGATGTTATGAAAAGTGTCCTGCCAGCTAGATGGACATATCGTTCATGCTCAGTTGAGCCGGTGAGTGTGAAGATGGGGAAATGATTCGGTGGTTTTATTTGTTGCTCAAAATTTGTAAAAACAATCATTCTGTTGGTATGGGAATGTTGTACGTGTCTATTGTAATCGGTTTGGTTTGAGTTTAAGTTATTTGCACTGTAATAACAGGATAAAAACTAAGTATATTCATTGCCGTATACGCCGGCGATGAGAAAGATTTGGAGAGCAACCACGCATATGAACCATACCGTTTCTCACTCTCAATAATAAAATTGATTGCTCATGCTCCCACTTGCTTCTGAAGCATGTTGGCCAATGAAGGTTTACTGCTACCGCTCTGGGTTGAACAGCGTCGGTCAAAGAGGAGCAAATTTTGCTTCGTCCAGGGGAAAACGCTTCATTTTACAAGCACTGGAAGATATCCATCCATGTCTGCAGTAATTTCTAGACGAATTATTGAAGGAAAACTTGGATGGAATCCTAGGATTTTTTGTTCAAAATTGTTAAGCAATTCATGGATCAAATTTTCGAACAATCCCTAGTAAAATTTTCTGAGAAAATTTATGGAAGACATTCCTTTAAAAATGCTTCAAATAATTCCAGATAGAATTATTGGAGCAATCCCTAGCGGAATTCTGGAGAAAAATATAGAGAAATTCTTGAAAAAATCTCTGAAGGAATACCTGTAGGAATATCTTAAATAATCTCTGGAGAAAATCCTGAAGGGAAACTCGAAAAAAGCAGTGGAACAATCATTGGAGGAACCAAGACAAATCCCCGAAAAAAAATGACTGTTGAAATCCCTAGATGAATTCATTTTTCATTCCTCAAGACTGCAATACCGATTTAACATATCGGGCGCTCATGCCGCTTAAAAGTCATCTCAAGTCAGGGCCTTCCTTGCACCTCCCCTTCAGGAAAAAATCCAACTTAAGTCAATGCCAAGAAATGTTGAATTATTCCATTCGCAATTTCATACCACATTTCAATAATCAGATAATCATTGATTTCGCAGTTATTTAAAGTTTAGCAATAATCCCCTAAATATATAAGGAACACGTTAATGTACCATTATACAGAAGGTCTATTACCTTGTTTCCAAAAAGAAGGAATTGTATCATAATGATTCATCTTTAAGCCAGCAACACCAAAACGATGATACTCCTCTTATGCTGCAAATTCCAGAAAAAAAAACGAAAAATCATTCCCCATAAAAGCATAAATAATGGATTGCAGATCGCAACACCGATCGCGATGATAGTATTGATTACACTTCGCACATTTTTTGTTCGGCTTTCCACTCACCGGTGGAGCCTCTCGTCGACACAATGTAGGTCTCCCGCCATACCATCTTCATCTCGCGCATCCGATACGATGCGGAGACGAGGATCTTATCGAATCACACCATCACCAATTATTAATTACTGCACAATAATGGTCGTCAATTGCGAGTCCCACTTGTTGACTGTGCGGAGCGGTTGATGGCTATCGGCGACCAACCAAGCGCGATTGATGACTTCAGCATCGACGCGAGGACGACGCCGATCCTCTCTCTATTCCTGCGTTCATGCGTCACCTCGGGACGTTGCAACCGCACGATCATCGGAGCGGCCGGTCCGGTGGGTGGGCATACTTTTCTTCATTCCGGGGTGCATGGCGACAAGCCCGCAGATCTAATCGTCGTCGACAATTATCGCTGATGTGCGTCTAATTTCGATGCCATTTATAAGCGTACTCTCGCTTCCTCCGGAGCTGAGCTGATCCGCGCGGAGACCAAACTTTCCGAATGACAATTTGACGCCTCGCGCGGTGAGTGTGAGTCCGATGCGTGCGCAGACCCAGGCAAGACCCCAGCGAGCGGCGGCGGCGGCAGTTCTACAAAGGGACAAGATGCGCGCAATCGTTGTAGTTGTCGCCGCCACCATCATCGCCCGGTCGGTGCGGTGTGTTCTAATTCTTCAAAGCAATGGAACTCGCCCAGCGCAGCATGAAGTCGGTGTGGTGCTTCGTGAAACAATTCCCACCGGAGTTGAACCGCGCGCGGCAAATCCTGGCTTTGTCACTCTATTTATGGCAATCACTACAAATTGCTTTATGCGCTCTGGCATGGCTTGTGCCGAGGAAGTTATGCGTTCGGTATTGAAGACTAACGTGGCAAGCAATTGCACAGGCCGCTCAGAGGTTGTGAAGCAAAAACTACATCCGAAGCTATCTGCTGGGCAACATCGGAACAATTTTAAGGATGCGCATTATGTGATTATTGATACCGGAACAAGAGCAAACCGGTCACCTATTCCAGAAAGTCTTCGACAATAAATGTTCTATTATTTGTACTTTATATTAGAGCCAAATTGGCCAAGCGATTCTTTTCTTGACTTCATGACGGGATCTGGAAATGTTCAAAAACGAGAAAGTACCCGAACATCACCGCACTTAGTATCATCAAATCTTCGTTTCACCATGCGGTAGAATTCCGCTCCAATCGCGCTGTTATGCTAACCCTTTGAAGGCGATTTTTTTTTCCAAGCGTTATTATGGGGTTTTTTTTCTACGTTTTTCTGAAGTTTTGGTGGTCAATAGCATAAAAACAGTAGAACATTATGAAGATTTTTTTTTATATCCTAGGTCATCCAAACTATTCTTGAGTTTAGATCCCTAAGTCTATGGGTGTAACGGTAACTTTTTTATTTGTAATCTATCATGTCCAGTAAGTCTTCTGAAAGGTTAATAGACAATATCAGATCAGTCGGGATATCCTAGGTCATCCAAACTGTTCTTGAATTTAGATCTTGAAGTCTACTCTACAGGTGTACCGGTAACTTCTTTCATTATGCAAAGCTACAATTTGTAATCTATCATGACTAGTTAGTCTTCTGTAACAGTGGTTGTTTTTACCCACCAAGCTTCATAACAGTAAGGAAGCCCAAAATAGCCCAAAACTATCTTGAAATGACTCATGATATGATAATTGTATTTTATTGGCTTTTCTCGGTGAACTTAATACTACTCACAACGATGACCCCTTTGCCTAGCTTCCTGATTTTGAACGGATTGGTACTAGTAGTTTGATTATGACAACTAGCCCTAGACTTTCATTACTTTCGTTACTCCTTCCTTCTTTGAGAAGTATTAAGTTCACCGAGAAAAGCCAATAAAATTCTATTATCATAAAGTCATGCGGTGATTAAACCTAGAAAGTGACTCATAATATGCCAAGGGGGTTACAGATTACAGTTTATAGTTCATTGTGAGACAAACTACTGTTACTATCTAGAGCTAAACATCAGGATAGTTTGAACAACCCTGGAAGTGTTCTGAGATGTACAGAAGTGAGTAGCTAGTTTTTGTGCTGCTGCCAAGTCGTCCGATTTCTTGCTCTATTTGAAAGTTTTAAATTCCGATTCTGGCGTCTCTGTAAAGTTCAATCGGTGAAGTCTAAGATACCAGTGATTGTTTCTTCAAAAACGCCTTCTGCTGTGAATTATCGACGATTTTCGTGCCATAGTTCCTACCTGTATCGAACGACCATATTGATAATTTGCGGATTAGCATCATGTCGTTAAACGCCAAGGTCACCAAGCCACTCACCCGTTCGGGTTCTGCTTCTTCATCTTCATCTGTCAGCAGCGAGTTGCAGGGCAAAGTGAAGGACGATGTCCGTGGGTTACCGGAGTCAGCGAACGTAGCGAACCTTGACGACTTATGGTTGAAAATGCAAGGGATGTTTGAGAAGATCAATGAGAAGATTGAGAGTAGCAAAACTGAGCTGGTGGAGCGTATTGCTGAAGTCGACAGTCAGTTGAGTAGCGTCAGAGAGGAGTGTAGTATCAGCATCAATAAACTCGAGGAAGCTGTAGGTAGCGTACGACACGACTTGGAGCGCACTGTTGAGACTGTGGGTCGTTCGGAGAAGCGCGATGAGCTTATTATCTCGGGAGTCCCTTTTCTGAGTAACGAGAACTTGTCCAATATTTTCCACAATATCTCTCTCTGTCTCGATTATTCTGAGACCAACTTACCACTCGTAGAATTGAAGCGTTTGGCCCGACAACCTATTGCTCGCGGTGCGATCGTCCCGATATTGTGTGAGTTTACTTATCGACTTGCCCGTAATGAATTTTAACGCAGGTATCTCAACAGGCGTATCTGTGTCTACTCAACAGGTATATCTGTGTTTACGTAACGTGGGATTCGACAGCGATAATCGAATCTACATCGGCCCTTATTATGAGTGTCACTTCACTGTGAAAATCGATCACGGTGACACATTGCGAATCCACGGTGAAAAAGTTGTGGGTTTATCAAAGGGGAATCACTTTCACCGTCCTTATTATCGGTGTCACTTTTTGGTTTGCACCGTGAAGTGACACTCGTAATCAGGCCCATCAATGAAAATTTGACAAACCAGGCAATAATCGTTCAAGCTGAAGCTACTAAGCAAAAGAAGCTAGGCCATCTGCAGAGTGTTACCACGCGTAATGGAGTCGTTTTTGTAAGATTTGATGAGTCTAGGGATCTAGTAGCAATACACAGTCTTCAGCAATTGACATCTCGGAATTCCTAATTATTAGAACGGTAGGAGGTTTTTCTTTTTTATGCTGGTTCTTTTGTGTAGATTTGGCAGGAAGCATTTCATGTAATCGATATTATGATTAGTTTAAGTTGTATGTTCTCTTTTACTGTCTTAGTCATTGATGTTGATCAACAATATATCTCTCATCTCCGAAGTGGTAGTCGAAAATTTTGAAAATTGATAATACACCTAATGACGTTCACAACTCCTCTAATGATCTTCTTATTCCTCGCGCTGTAATGAACTCTGCTTTAATTAAAAGGAAATTGAATATCTGTCACATCAATGTGCAGAGTTTGTGTGCTCGTAAGTTTAGCAAATTTGAAGAGTTACGAAAGACTTTTGAAGGTAGTAGCGTTGATGTAATCTGCATGACCGAGACGTGGTTGGACAACTCTGTTAGCGATCAAATGGTATGTATAAATGGGTTCAGACTAGTCAGAATCGACCGTAACAGACGCGGTGGTGGTATTGGAGTATACATCAGACGCGATATTTTCTATCGTGTACTGAGTAAGCTGACGATAATTGATAGTCCTGAATCGATGCCGCAGACTGAATATTTGGTATTGGAAATTGGTGTAGGTAGTCACCGTCTTTTGCTAGCCGTTTATTATAATCCACCAGAGACAAATTGTGCCGATATTCTGGCAAAACACATCACATACTACTCGCTGAACTATACTTCGTCTTTTTTCATTGGAGATTTCAACACTGATCCTCGGAAACCGACACGTAGAGCAATGGCATTTAATGATGTCTTGTGCAATATGTCATTTGCAGTCGTAAATTCAGAGCCAACGTTCTTTTTTAACAATGGTTGTTCATTATTAGACCTCCTGATTTCAAACTCTCCTACTATAGTATTGCGTTTCAATCAAGTGTCCATGCCAGGAATTTCGAATCATGACCTTATTTTTGCGTCACTGGATTTTGACCGAGAATATCATGAGGATGGTTACTGGTTCAGAGACTACTACAACTTTGACGGCGACATGCTTCGAACTCATTTTCTATCACCCAACTGGGACGATTTTTTACAAATTAATGATCCCGATGTTTTACTACATGTACTTAATTCCCGATTAGTTGATCTTCACGACCGATTCTTCCCGTTAAAGTTTAGGAAATCTAGGAAAAATCCATGGTTTAGTGGACATATTGAAAAGGTCATGATAGAAAGAGACCTAGCTTATCGAAATTGGAAGCGAACTAAATGTAGTCAGCACAAAGCTCAATACCATCGCTTGAGGAATCGTGTCAAATTTCTAGTATCGAAAGCTAAATGTGAATATGATAGGAATAAAATCAACCTTAATCTTCCGTCGAAGCAGCTATGGAACAACGTAAGAAGTTTGGGTGTGTCTGATAAACAAGCAGTGTCAGATATTAGTGTGCATTCGCCGGAAGCTATAAACAATTATTTCTGTTCAAATTTTTCGCTTGATGAAGATGATGGACTGTGCGTTCGTGGGGTTTCACCTGGTTTCGAATTCAGAGGAGTACATGGTTACGAAATAATCAATGCAATTTTGCCTGGTAGTGATGATATTACGAATCTAAGGCCTATAAGTTTGCTCAGTTCTACATCTAAAGTTTTTGAAAGTTTGATAATAGATCAGATATCCGAATTCATTGACAGGATGAATTTTCTTAGCCCTTTCCAATCAGGGTTCAGAAAGCGTCATAGTACTGATTCTGCACTTATGAGAGTTCACGATGATATTGCTCGTACTGTGGATGGAAATGGAGTTGCGCTTTTACTTTTGATTGACTTTGCTAAAGCCTTCGATAGTGTTGTCCACAGGAAACTTGTTAACAAACTTAGCTCGATCTTTCGATTCAGTAGTTCAGCTGCAAACCTTATTAAAAATTATCTGTGTAATAGATCTCAGGCGGTTTTGCCAACGGTATAATGTCCTCGTTTCAGCCTATCAGGTCCGGCGTTCCCCAAGGATCTGTTCTTGGCCCGCTTCATTTTTCGCTTTTCATTAATGATCTCCCCGCTGTCCTTGATTTCTGCTCGGTTCATCTATTCGCGGATGACGTACAAGTTTATCTTTGTTCAAACGGAGAAATTGATATTCGCAGTATGGCCAACAAAATAAACCACGATTTGAACAAAATCACGCAGTGGTCTCGGAAAAATTCACTCCCAGTAAATCCACAAAAAAACGAAGGCAATGCTTTTAAGTAGACTCAGAAGTCCTCCAAATATGAACCTGCCTACGGCAGAAAATCCCAGAATAAAAAAGATAAAAATAAAATAAAAAAAAATCCTCCAAATATTCCTGTTTTGGTATTTGATGGAGTTCAGGTTCAATTTGTAGATCGTATGGTGAATTTGGGAGTCGTCTTTAAAAGTAATCTAGAATGGAATGCACATATTAACTCTCAATGTTCGAAGATTTACTATTCTCTTAAGCGGTTGAACATTACAACGAGGCACTTGGATATAGAAACTAAGAAGCGCCTTTTCAAGACCTTATTGATGCTTCATTTTACGTATGGAGACTTTATTTATACGAATGCAACAATTGGTTCTCTAGACAGATTACGGGTAGCTCTGAATGCTTGCGTCAGATATGTTTACAATCTCTCCCGATTTTCCCACGTTTCTCATCTACAGGCTTCCCTCTTAGGTTGTCCTTTTATCAAGTTTTAAAAGTTCAGGTCCTGTATGACTCTTTTCAAAATTATTAAAACAAAAACTCCGGATTTCCTCTTTTCTAAACTGACACCATTTAGAGGTACACGTACGCGAAATTTCCGGATTACTAACCATAGTTCTTCGTATTATAGCCAGTCATTCTTTGTAAGAGGTGTTGTGAGCTTTAATAGTCTTCCAAATAATATAAAATCAATTGAGGCAACCACACACTTTCGAGATGAGCTTAGATCATATTTACAATAGTTTTTTTAAATAAATAAATAAATAAAATAAATAAATAAATAAATGTCCCAAAGGTTCATAATAATATATAGAAGACTTCAGATTGGTCCAGTCGCCGCGATTGATTATGAACCGTTACTCAGTATGTCAGATATAGCTGATGTTAATAGTATAGACCTGAAGTTCTGAACTCAAAGACAGTTTGGCTAACCTGGAACATTCATATAGTGTCTCTGAATGACATTTGAGATTTCAAGAGCTTCACGGATCTCAGCAGATTGTGCTATGCTATTATTTATGGTGAAAACACATAAAGTTTTTCTTGTATCTTTGGAGGACTTTATTATAGAACAGCTTGGACAAACCTGAATGTCCCAAAGGTTTCTAATGAAAAAGTAGACTTTAGATTGGTCCAGTTATCATGAATAAATATGCAACGTTACTTAGCATAGCATATATGGCTGTTGTTATGAGTGTAGACCTGAAGTCCTGAACTCCAAGGTAGTTTGGCTGACTTGGAATATCCCTGTAGTCAGTGATTCTAAATGAAATTTGAGATTCAAGAGCTTCACACGGAGAAACTCAAGTACCTAAATTTGAGTTTTTTTAAACTCTTTTTTGAGTTCTTTTTGTCTCCTCTCTCATCCACTCTCTTTGTTGTTGTCAGAGAGCAAAGAACAAACCAACCCAACTTTGACAGTTCGGTGCGGGAAGCCAAAATTGAGTAAACAGCATTGAACTCAAATTTGAGTATTTTGAACTAGCATTTGAGTGAAAAAAACTTAGCCGGTAGGTACTTTGCCGCACGGGATCAAATGTAAAAAACCCACTTCAACATCACTTCCACGAACTCAAATATGGGTTCCCGCACGCAATCCCGAAGTTGGGTGAAATAAACTCATATTTGGGTACTTTGTTTTCTCCGTGCACGGATCTCAGCAGATTATGCTATGCTATTATTTATGGTGAAAACACATAAAGTTTTTTTTTTTTTTGTAGATTTGAAGGATTTCATTATAAAACCGTTTGGACGAGCCTGAATGTCCCAAAAGTCCATAATAAAAAAGTAGACTTCAGATTGCTCCAGTAACTGCGGTTGATTATGCAGCGCTACTCAGTATAACAGATATGGATACTGTTACGAGTGTAGACCTGAAGTCTTGAACTCCAAGGTAGTTTGGCTGACCTGGAATATCCCTGTAGGGCCTCTAAATGACATTTGATATTTCAAGAGCTTCGTGGATCCCAGCAGATTATGTAATACCGTAAAACGGGGTATCTTTGATAATGCGGGTAACTTTGATAGTACGGCAGGCATTGTGTAATTTATCTTATAACTATGATTCCTTTAACCAGTTAAGAAAAAGGTAAACGTAAATCAATTCTATACATATGAAAGTTCATTTAAGACGAATTTTCATTGAAATCTAGTTTATATACAACTTTTTGGACAAAAAATAAAAATTGTTGCTATTTTTGTCATTTATCAACCCCTTCAAACAAACTGCTATACGACTTCGTTAAAACTATTTTTCAATGAATGGACTCTTATTCTCGATAGATTCATCATAGTAGATTCCAAATCTGGCCTTGAATCTCTTAACGAAGTGTGTTTTTATGAAATGGAAGCGATTTTGTAAAGTGTGACATAAATCTCCATACATTGATAAACGCCTAAAAGTATGCAATGCCCTTGTAATTTCATGTAGATAAATATGTGTTGTTCAAAATCATATATATAAAATCCCAGAGTTGTCTGTCCTTCCGTCACGCTTTGAAATGTTTCATCGAAATGTTTCACAGAATGAAAGCTACAATAATCATTGCTCTGTAGAATTGTACCTGTGTTATTGCGTCGTTGCATTGGTGCATTGTTGCATAATTGCATCGGTACATCGTTGCATAGATGCATCGTTTCATTTGTGCATCGTTACATAGACCTACAGCACAGGTGCATCGTTGCATTGGTGCATAGTTGAATTGGTGCATCATTGCATTGGTGCATCGTTGCATTGATGCATCGTTACATTGCATGCCTTAGAAGTTTCTAGAATTTCCTTTCCCTACAACAGTTATTTAAAATCAAAAAGGTGGATGCTTGGAAGTATACCTTCTGGCGCATCTCAATGAGATTCCCAATGCTGTGAAATATTTCACATATGCATCATGCATATAAAAACCCCAGCGTTGTATGTCTGTCTGTCCGTCACGCTTTGCAATGTTTCACCATAGTTGAAGCACTTCAGAAACAATAAAAAGAACAACTTTTTGGAATGATCTGGAACATCAATATTCTGAAAATTCCAAGAACTTTCTAGAAGTTACTGAAAGCTCCAGAAGAAAAGAAGAAGGTTCTGGAATGATCCAGAGTATTGAATTTCTTAAATATTCCAGACCTTCTAGAAGTTCCAGAAGGAAGATGCAATATTATTAAACATCTTCTTATTTTTGGCATAACGTCCCAATTGGAACAAAGCATGCTTCTCAGAATTTTGTGGAAATTGCTGAAAGTTTCAGAAAAAATGAACGTTCTGGAATGTTCTGAAATATTGAACTACTTTAATTTTCGAGGACTTTCCGGAAGTCTCTGGAAGTTCTCGCACCCTCAGCATAATTTTGCTAAATACCCGCGAGTTTACTGCTCGGCTGTATGCACTCCGAACATTCATTCACGATGGCTGAAATAAAATGAAAAATTTGCAATTCCTTAGAAGCTTCTAGAAGTTTCTTACCATTTCAGGGTTTGGAACCCTGTAACAGTATACTTTCTGGCGTTTTTCATTTTTGAATACATGATTGTATGCCTTCTGATGAGTCTATTGCTGAGTGAAATGTTTCGCATTCTCTGCATTCTCCTGTGAGTATCAGGAGATAAAATCGAAGACTTATGAACATTCTCTAACATTCTTCGTAGGAATGAAACCAGTAACATACATGAGTATTTTTCACAAAATATAGAATATTTAAAATCTTTCTGTATAGAATTCGGAGAAGTTTTTGGAGCCTTGCATGGCAAAGAGATTAAGTACATAGGAAATTTCTTGAACACTTCAGATGAACAAATATGGTTGCTGAATAAAGTTGTAGATGAGCAAAAAATGCATACAAACATTTTTAAGCCATCGTCACATTTCTCGGGATTGTGAAAACGTGGCTAGCCACGTCGGGTCAGCTAGTTTGTTAATAAAACATTAAAAAACTACTCAAAAAAAGAAAACTAACCATGCTTAGCATGTAATCATATGTTGATGTACCGTTAAGCATTCATTATTACAAAGATAATGATTTTTGATAGCTAAATTTATTGTGTTTTGCACTCAATACTCCACAAACTCATTTTTATATGTAGAATTTAGTAAAATATCACTGTTTTGATATAAAAATTCTATCTAATATATTCCACAAGCCTTCTCTCATCATGTTCATACGCTTAAGATTTCAATCCGTGATTATTTTTTGAGATTTGATGTGTTTTTTGGGCCTTATCAAAGTTACCCCAAAATGAAAATCTGATTTTCGGTTATATGAAAAACTAAAAGTTATCTAAAATATTTCAGATTATCGAATCTTTTAATTGCAATTGTGAACTGATACCCCAGTACTTGTTTTAAAAATTTAAAACTCGGGGAAATACTGTTACATGTAAAAATATTGAGAAAATTCGCTGAAAAACTATCAAAGTTACCCCATTTTACGGTACTATTATTTATGGCGAAAACACAAAAAGTTTTTCTTGTAGATTTGAAGACCTTCATTATAGAACAATTTGGACGAACCTGGTTGTTCCAAAGTTTCATAAAAACATCATGTAGACTACAGATTGGTGCAGTAACCACGGATAAATATGCAGCGTTACTCAGAATAGCAGATATGGCTGTTGTTACGAGTGTAGACCTGAAGTCCTGAACTCCACGGCAGTTTGTCTAACCTGGAATATCCCTATAGTGTCTATAAATGACATTTGATATTTCAATAGCTTCGCGAAACCCTGCAGATTATGCAATACTATTATTTATGGTGAAAACACATACAGTTTTTCTTGTAGATTTGAAGGACTTTATAATAGAACATTTTGGACGACCCTGAATGTCCCAAAGGTTTATACATAAACACCTTATCAGCTTTCGTGGAACATCAGGATAGAACGCATTCAGCGCAAATTCATAAGGGTTGCACTGCGGAATTTGCCTTGGCGTGATCCACAAAACCTCCCGCCATATATTGAGAGATGTCGGCTTCTTGGACTCGATTCGTTGCAGCGACGGCGAAACATCCAGCAATCTACGTTCGTTGTGAAGTTGCTTAACGGCGAAATTGATGCACCCTCTCTTCTGTCACGAATCAACTTCCGAGCTATGGAGAGGCAACTAAGGTCTTCGGCTTTGTTGTTAACTGAATTTCACAGAACAGCATACGGCTTCTACGAGCCATTAACTGCGTGCGATCGAACCTTTTCGTTACTCGATGAGATATTTGTATTTGGTGAAAGTTCTTGATGTTTTAATAGAAAAGTGTCAAATTCCAGTTTGCTATAGTTTTTAGTTTAAATATTCATGTAGACTTAAGTCAGATGAATTAAATAAATAAATAAAATAAATAAATAAATAAATAAATAAATAATAAAACATAGACTTTAGATTGCTCCAGTAACTGCGGTTGGTTATGCAACGTTACTCTGTATAACAGATATGGTTATTGTTACGAGTGTTCTGAACTCCAAGGTAGTTTGGCTTGGCTAACCTGGAATATCTCTATTGTGTCTATAAATGACATTGAAGATGTCAAGAGCTTCACGGATCCCAGTAGGCTATGCAATGTTATTATTTGTGGCTAAAATATATAAAATTATTCTTGTAGACTTGAAGGACATTACTATAGGAAATTTTGGAACACCTAGAACATCCCGGAATATGAAACACCTTTTGATAATCTGACGTAGGCTAAATCGGGACAGGCAAAATTTTCACTTTTCAAAAAATGTTCAACGAGTTGTAACTTTTCGAAAAGTATATCAAATATTTTCAAATTTTCACTTTAAGTTTATCAACTAGTTGTGTATCAGTGGTCCAAATTTGGAAATGATTGGGCTATTTTCCATGAAGTTATAAAAAATCATGAAAAAGGTATAATAATCCGATAGCCAAGTTTGAGCTGTTATATCTCCGGATTCAATGAACCGAATGCAATGGAATTTTGACCATTTATGACTTATATAATGAGCTATGAAAAACCTTTGACTTAACTTAACATTCTTGGCGCGAAGAAAATTATAACGATTAGATTATTTTTCTAATAAAACACCAAATTATCCAAAACTTCATCATCGTTTCAAAATTCAAGATGCTAATTATAGTTCATTTAATTTTCCTCTAATTGATTAATATATAAATGTGTTTTGAAAGAAAGTAACAACTCTCTCTCTCTCTCTCTCTCTTCTTGGCGTAACGTCCTCACTGGGACAAGCTTGCTTCTCAGCTTACTGTTCTATGAGCACTTCCACAGTTATTAACTGAGAGCTTCCTCTGCCAATGACCATTTTGCATGTGTATATCGTGTGGCAGGCACGAAGATACTCTATGCCCAAGGAAGTCAAGGAAATTTCCTTTACGAAAAGATCCTGGACCGACCGGGAATCGAACCCGTCACCCTCAGCATGGTCATGCTGAATACCCGTGCGTTTACCGCCTCGGCTATATGGGTCGTAACAACATAGCCGCCAATAAATTGAAAAGGTTATGGGATACATATTAAAAATTGACTAATTTACTGAAAAACCGTAAAATAAATGAAATCGCTATAACTTTTCCTCTTGTTGAAAATTTCAAGTTAAGTCAAACGTTTTTAAGAGTTTATTATATAAGTCATACATGGCAAAAATTTCATTGCATTCGGTTCATTGAATCCGGAGATATGACAGCTCAAAGTTGGCCATCGGATAATTATACCTTTTTCAAGATTTTTTATAACTTCGTGAAATTTGAGAATATTTGATGCACTTTTCGAAAAGTTACAGCTTGTTGGGCATTTTTTGATATGTGAAAATTTTGCCTGTCCTGATCATTTTGTCTATCCCCTGTACGTTCAGCTCTTAGAACAGCTGGTATGTCAATTATTTCGTATTTCCAAATTTCATGGTGTTCAGGATGTTCTAGGAGGTTATTAATGAAATCCGAAATACAAATATTCCCATTTTTCCTTAATAAAGGACTCAATTTGCAACAACTTTGCTGAAGACAGTACACTGAAGTTTATTTTACGCGGTTTTTTTTACGCGGTCCGTCGTAAAAAAACGCGTTTTTTTTTTCAAAAAAAAAGCGTAAAATAGTCAGGACCACATGCACCATGACTTGACTTTTTTACGGCGTTTTTTGAAATAACGCGGTTTTTTTACGCGTTTTTTTTTAACGCGGGACCAGAGCCGTAGCGTGGTTCCACGGCGCCCTTGGCAAGCATCCTGATTTGCGCCCCATAGTAATGTCTATTGTTTTCATTTTTATAAAATTTCTTGAAAACTTGTTTTGTTTTGATATTTTGGTGACATTTTTTGAGAAAAAATATTTTTTTCTCGAGAATTTCATAGGGTCTTGTACCATTTGGGCAGGTGTACCTATTTTGGGCACTTGCCGCTATAACTAATTGAATTTTAAACCGATTGATTTGAGTTTTTGTATAGAGTTAGATACTGTACGTGCCTAACTCTACACAAAAATTCAAATCAATCCGTTTGAAATTGACTTAGTTATAGTGGCAAGTGCCCAAAACAGGTACACCTTCCCTTGCACCATTTGTTTCGAATTTCCATTAAAAACTGTTTTGAAAGCATTGTATTTAGTTTGTTGTATTTTAAACGTTATATTTTTTGAGATATTTAGACATTCATCTGTTTATTTCTTCCAACCTGTTTCACATGTTTTATTAGGAATTCATTCAGTTTTTTTATATCACTTTTCAACACAACTTCAATAGCTTTTTTAACAGCATACTTCCTAAAGTTTATAACTATCCTGGAGTCCTCTAAAAGCCTCACATGATCCATTCTTATATTTCCGTGAAAAGTTCATTCAGTTTTGTGCGTACCACAGGTAGTAGTTAATTGCAAAAGCAATTGAGATTGGTAGGGGCTGTTTTTTGAATTAGTTGCTCTAATAACAAAATCTATCTTATCAACCTTAACTTTCATCAACTTATGTTGATTCGGGGTTCGGGGGGCACGGACTATGGAAAGAACGCTTGGAATAGCCAATAAATTATTTAAAAAACATAACTAAGACAAACAACTTGTAGCTATACAGCTAGATTTTCACAGGAACCATATTTATTGTTGAGATCAAGTTTTAAAATGCAATGCTCAAGATTTTTTGAAATGGTTGATTTGGTTGAAAATATATTTGGAAGATAACTTGAGACATAGTGAGAATGCTGATGGATTTAATAAAACTTCTACAGAAATTGTGATTTTTTTGAAAATTTACACAAAGCTTCCTAGTTTTATTTATTATTTTTTAAATTTAATTGGGAAAAAATTAGAATAATATCTTGAAACGGGTATGAATTCCCAGGAAAAACTATTGTAAACATTCAAAAAAAAGTCTGAACAAATCTGTATATGGAAAAATGCCACAACAGCAAAAACATGATAACTGTGGGGTGTGAAAATATGTGTGTTTCTGAGATACAGTGCATTAGTTTGAATCTTGTTAAAAACACCATACCATTCCTTCCAGGCTTTGGCCAATTTGGCGCCCCTCTGAGGCTGGCGCCCTTGGCGGGGGCCAACCTGGCCAACCCCACGCTACGGCTCTGCGCGGGACCATTACCGTCGTAAAACAAACCTCAGTGTATTCTGTTTTATCGAATGGGTGAATTTATACAGCCGTTTCTATGTTGGGGTCATATATGACCCCTCCGGCTCCAAAGGGTTAAATTCTATTCACAATGCCAAAACTCGAATCGGAACGGAATAAACATCCGCAAACGGAATCAAAATCAGAGGTGCGGACTGAATCGCTTCATCTGTTTGACCCGTGTTGACATTGTCTATAATGGTTTGAGCGATAAAACGTTCGAATTTATGACGACCGCCCTCTCCTTCCATCAGTACCAGACGCACGACTTTAATCTCTTCGTGTTTCGATTTGCACTTTCCGTTCCGAACCCGAGCAACGCGTCGAACCGGGGCTCAAAAACAAGGCCATCCACGGGTTAAACCAGCGATACCCCGGACCAAACACCCAGCAGAATGTGATCGAGTTTCATTTTCCCATCGCATCTTCGCAGAGAGTTCAGACGGGTCTTTGCGTCGCATCGCATCGGATCCGCCCAAGCAGAGCGCAAACAAGTGCAATATGCTCGACGAACTCGACTATCTCGTCCGGTCCAGATGTGAGATGGCGGCGGCTTCGATGCGTTTCCCGTAATGTCCAAAAGTTCACTCCATTAACCGATGTTAGGGTTGAGGAGGCATCGTAAAATAAACTTCACCAGCGGTCGCCGATGTGTTGCTGCGTGGCGGAGAAAAGCAAATCAATGCAATAAAATGCTTACCATAAATTGATTTTTTATTGTTGCTCATAATTCGATCTTTAATTTTCAATTTGGAAACGATTTGCTTTTGTTGAGCTCTGTGTATGCGATGTTGCGTGAGCTCCAAAATAAGATCTTGCTTTTTATCTGCCTCGAGGGCAAGGTACGAAATGGATCAGTTTTGGTTTGGTGTTTGGTAGATTGGACGGTTCGTCGCTTTCCGTGTGCAAGACTATTTAAATCTTTTGAAAACGCAATTCAACATCCATATAGCACTGCTCAAGTTGTTGAAATGGGAAAAAACGAATTTGGCAGTCTCTTAACCTGTTATCGGCAGGGTGAACAAAGTAGTAAATGCCTAACACTAGGGTAGCCCACACTTACAGGGGGTGGCCAAAATGTTTGGGATAGGCAACTTTTCTTTCTCTCACAAAACAAGTTCAACATGCTATAACTTTTCAAAGAGTGTATAAAAACATATCAAATTGTGACTGTTTATCAACCTATTATATGTGCATCATTAGTACAAATTTGAGATTATTTTATCTGTCGCGACATAAGAACCGGTCTGCTAAAATACTATTTTGAAGACAACAAATTTTTGAACTGTCATATCTCGGAAACCAGTGAACCGATTTAAATGACATTTTGAACGTTCATCAACAATGTATTGATACTTGATACGACGTTATAAAACGTAATATTTTCTCACGACGACTAAAATGATCGGTTTGACATTGTCTCCCATTAGAGTAAGAGTAAGTACCGACAGGCAAAAAAACGTGGAACTATTTTTTTTTTCACATCGATATCTCAACAGTTACTAAACCAAATTTCATTTTTTTTTGCGGTCACGGAATCCTATACTATCCTAGAGAGGTGTAGTGAAAGCCGATTGGAATTTCATGCAGCTTCCGGTGAGAACCAGGCGAAAACATTAGTTCCACATTTTCAACTTCTTCCGGTTCCGTTTTGTTCCCAGATTGGATATGAGTACCATGTCTTTGTAGCGAGTTCTCTCGGAACCTCGACAAGATAGCAACATTCTGTCTTCGGCAAAGTTGTTCAGAACAACAACCAGAACAACAACCACTTCCTGGTGATGGATTTCATAGTGAATTCCGGTATGACTTTGTTGAGATATAGCACGAGGTTGAAGCCAGATAGGAAGGTGCGATCTTCGGCAAAGTTGTTCAGAACTATGAGTATTTCTCATACCTTCTCCGTCGCCATCGCCCCCACCAACGCTGCAATCCCCATCGCCGCCGTACCCGATCCAGACCAAAAACCTGTACACCCACGACGCCATCAACACACAACGCAACAACCGAAATATTCAAAAACGCCGGCCTCCCGTACATCCCCCAACTCAGCCAGAGAATAAGCTGATGTCTACGGCAGGACTACCCAACAGTAAGAATAGCAAACCGAAAGGTAAACACCGTTGGACTCCTACACACCAGAGTCAAATATACTCGATGCAGCAACACAACGTCATATACCGGATACCGTGTAACGACTGTGATAAAGTCTACATTGGTATGACCACAAATAACTGAAAAAGCGTATAAGTGGACACCAATCTAATACCACCCAGCTCATCCGATAACGAGATCAGGGATATACAATCACCGACCAAGCAATGATCCAAAAGAGCTCAAAAACAGCTCTAACCGAACATTACGCAAGAGAAGATCACCGTTTCGCTCTGCAACAGACGAAAATAATAGATAGGACATACTACAGAACCACTCTCCCCCTGCTAAAATACCCCCGGCACAGTAAACAACCGCACCGACGTAGAAGGCCTCAGCACTACCTACTGTGGACTTCTACGAACAATAGCGGAAAAGCAAATGAAGAGAACCCTAACAAATCCGCCCTCACCACAGCACCCCAGCACATCCAACCCCGACAACCAGCAATCAACATCAACAAATCCAAACACCACCCCACACACATAGATAACAGATGCCCTCACACACACACACATTCCCCACAAAACAGAGAAAGACATTAGAAAAATCTCCCAGAATTCTCCATTACCAGTCCTACAAACACCAGTATTCAGTGTCTAGACGTCATGTTAGTGTTCGGCGCAGTGGTAAATCCGAATTTAGAAAACTACACCACAGACAAACAGACGTTTCACTCTACTCACTTCCCATTGTTTCCCTTATATTCCCCTTGTTTGGCTTATATTTTTATGCCTGAAGTATTTCCAATCAAATGCTTTTATAAATATAGTGTTTTTAGCAGAAAAAATGATTAGTGGGACTGTCATACCTAGAAATGTGATCCCGTTCGCGAAATTTCTACACATATCAGTCCCACGAGAATAATTCGTTTCTTTCCACACTCTATGTGGTCTGTTCTGTCAGTTTTTGTTATATTTTTTTTATAACAAACAATGTTAGCTTCTCTTATAACATTATAAGACTCTCATGCATAAGGCTCAAATGTCTCGAGGCAAAACCGAGCCGAAAGACAACATAAGAGTGGCTTCACATTTTAACACTTTCTTAATAACCGGGTAAGTAGGAACTAAGTGAGTGAGAAGATGATTAGTGAATTGGTGAGAGGGTGAATGTGAAGTGCTCCAAGATTAAGTGAGTTGGTGAGCGAGTCAGTTACGAATTTGGAAAGTTACAGCTTACAGGGAGTTGCCTCTTTGATTTTATGGTGTTGATGATAGTATTGGTGAGTGTGTGTGTGTGGGATAGTAAGTAAATGAATTATTGAGTCAGTGAGTGACATAGTGAGTAAGTGAGTTTGTTGATTAATGAGTATGTGAGATCTGTTCCGTAGGAGTAAGTGAGTGTATTAGTAAGTGAATTAGTGAGTTAGTAAGCGAGTTATAAAGCATGGGTTTCGTGGCCGTGCGGTAAGCAGCACCAGCCATTTAGGCGTATTGATATCCTCGTAATGTGGCTTCGATTCTCACTCCAGTCTGAGAAAACTTTCTATCAAACGAAGAATTCTTCATTGGGTCACTGGGTGTCGTACACTCAAACCTCCATTAAAGAAATAAGTCGAGGATACTTAAATGTATTCATAACGATAATGGATTCATTTTTTTACCTAAATAGCTCTTCCATCGTTATAAGGTCGAAAAGGTCATTGGGCCGAAAGGTCGAAAAGATCGCCAGGCCGATATATCGTTTAATCGGAAAAACGTCGTGTGACCGCAAAATATTGTAACATCAAAGTATTCATATGGCCGAATAAGTCATTAGGCCAAAAACGTCATTAAACCGGATTGATCGTTAGGCCGAAAAGGTCTGTAGGCCGAAAAGGTCTTTAGGCCGAATCGGTCTTTGGGCCGAAAAGGTCTTTAGGCTGAAAAGGTCTTTAGGCTGAAAAGGTCTTTAGGCCGAAAAGGTCTCTAGGCCGAAAAGGTCTTGGCCAAATGACCTTGTTCTTCACCTGAATTATTCGGCTTAAAGACCTTTGCGGCCTAATGACTTTCGCGACCTAATGACTTTTTCGGCCTCATGACCAACAAAGCATACATAGCAGAAATACAACAGCTTTTAAAAATATTCAAAACTTTCTGCACCATGCCTTCTTCTGCTTGTATGGATCATATGAATAGAAAACCCAGCAAAGATTGGGAGTGATTTGCCATTGGAGGCAAGTCACACCCTGAGAGAGAGGAGACAGCTGGCTTCGATTGCGTGCTACTTAATGTCAAGGAGGACCTGTCACAAACTGTCACCGCGAACCGAGCTGAAAATCGCACATTGATGGTGTCCTCTCCTCTCCTCTTCTTGGCGTAACGTCCTCACTGGGACAAAACCTGCTTCTCAGCTTAGTGTTCTATGAGCACTTCCACAGTTTTTAACTGAGAGCTTCCTCTGCCAATGACCATTTTGCATGTGTATATCGTGTGGCAGGCACGAAGATACTCTATGCCCAAGGAAGTCGAGGAAATTTCCTTTACGAAAAGATCCTGGACCGACCGGGAATCGAACCCGTCACCCTCAGCATGGTCATGCTGAATACCCGTGCGTTTACCGCCTCGGCTATATGGGCCCACACATTGATGGTGTGGAGTGGCCAAATATCCAAAAGATCTTATCAAAATTTTACTCCGTTCGTTGTACTTGATAAAATAATAATGATCAGTTTCCCACGACCAGCGCAACGAATCCATTTATTTTCCATGCTCTGTCGCAACGAACTCAATATGCAATTCATTTTTGACCAATAATATTTTTTCAAACCATTGTGCGGCGCTAAAAGTTGTAAAAATAAGTAAGGAGAAGACATGTAAACTGTCAGTGAGTTGTCTCCTCTCTCTCAGGTCACACCTTTATAATTGCTTCATGTATCTTTATTTGAATATGAAGGGTCAGAATACCGTTGGTAATGCTAGTAATGCTACGGTTCTATATTCATCCTATTCGAAAACAAGCAGTTACGGTACCATGTTCACTTTGTATAAAATAATAATAAGAATACCCACGAAAGAATCATAGCTGAATAACAATTTATTAAGCCAAAATTTTTGAAATCAAGCTGAAAAGCAGTTTATTCAGTCGTTGTACAGCAAAAATGTTTGCTGGGTAATGGTTTTGGCTCTATCACTTCTCTTACATAATATACACAGAAAGTTGTTTATCTACGACACAACTTACTAACATACACTTTCTCGCCAATTAAATCACTCACTAGCTTACTCAAGAATTCGCTTACTTATCAAGTCTCTGAGCGTCTAGGTCACGTTTTTTATCAACTTACTCAAGAACTCATTAACACATTCATTCAAAACAGTCACTCGCTTACCCATTAATAAACCAACTCACTTATCAATTCACTCACTTATTAACTTACACAACTCATTTACTCATCAACCACTCCTCACTCACTCACTCTTCAATTCACTCACTCGGTTGACCTCTCAATTGGTTTTAACCCAAAAGTGTCCTTTTTATTTATAGAAAAATAGGCCATTACTAAGTCACTCACTTACCGACTCACTAATTCAATCTAATTATTTGGGATAACACATTGAAATAAGAAAACTGAAACTCATCAACCCACATACCAACAATATTTCAAGCTTGTTTTAATTCTGAAAATTTTCACATATACCAGTCATTCAATTCAGCATCCTCTTTGTCATTATATTGGATCGGCTTCGTCATGCTTCATGACATTTGAACCTCTTAATAAAGTTAAAATGTTTATGTTTGGTTTATGAGCTCAACGCGCATTGCAGCAATATATGAATTTTGATTGCAACTGCAAATTGCGAAGAAATAACAGTTTTTGTTCAACTGGAAAACAAGATGTGTTCCAGTTGGATCGTAATGCCAACATAAAAGAAGAGTTTATACCATGCAGTATTGAAATAACCATGGTTTTAGGTGAAGTAAGTTACTAAAAATGCTCAATGTATCGGTTTTACGTAGAAATTTTATAGTGGGACTGTTATGCGTAGCATTTCAAGTGTGGGACAGGCATGCGTAGAAATTCAACGATGGGACAATTTGACTTGACATGCTTTTCATAGAGTCCTCCCACATAGGTTGGTTACCCGATCTTCCCTCAGTTTTCTCATAGCCCAGCCGATGCCACACGAGAGTGAGGATATGATTTGGTGGGCAGGAGCTAATGGATCTTAATGGGGTCTGGTTCGCAAAATACCCATCCGTTACCGTGCTCTGCCCATATACAAAATGTGTATTTTTCAATGAATAAGTTTACTTTTGACTTTGTCCAACTCAGGGGCCGTCCATATACCACGTGGACAGAAAAATCGTGGTTTTTGACCACCTCCCCCCTCCCCTTGGACAAGCGTGGACTTTACATTGACCCCTACCCCCCTCCCCCAATGTCCACTCGGACATAGATTTTTCCCATTTTTTGAATTTAAAAATTTTGAAAATGTTTTTTTTTCGTGAGCAATGTTTTATATTATTATTATTATTATTATTATTATTATTATTATTATTATTATTATTATTATTATTATTATTATTATTATTATTATTATTATTTATTACTTCATCTTCCTTAGGCACCCTACACACTACTCAAACCGTTTGACCAACATTGCCACCGCCCCAGGTTGGTCGAACCAGCGAATGTTTCTGAAACCGTATGACGAACTGCCAAATCGTGTTGCACCAACATGTCACTTTGGTTGCACCAACAGCTTCTCCCATTTGAAATCGCACTATGTTTGTGCAACAACGCTACACACGGTATGATCGGTTCGTCAAACATTGGCTCCGCCCACCGTTGGTTTGAGTAAAGTCAAATTGGTTTGATTTTTGCCGACCAAACCGTCAACCGTCAAATCGGTTTGACGAACTGCCAAATCTGTTCGTCAAACAGCATCACACACGGTCAAACACAGCACCAACTCAACCACCAACCTGGGGGCGGAGCCAATGTTGGTCAAATCGTTTGAGTAGTGTGTAGGGTGCCTTATAGGAGTCAAATTAGCCATGGCACTGTTGATTGCCGCAATTTGCGATTTTATTTCTGTTAACTCAGCTGCGATCGAGGATTGGCCGGTCGTTTCAAGTTTCGAGATTGGCATGCGATCCCTAGCTTGACGATATTCGCTAATGCAATCATCGTACATCCAAATAATGCTGTTAGTTAGAGCACATACACTGTCCTCACACACACCGACGCAAGATGCGCGAAACTTAGCAGTACATCTTCCTTCACAAATAGTGAAGAGATCATTCATCATATCGATAGTAGTGGAGCACTTTCTGCATGTATCCTCCATTGTAAACAACCTTAACTTCAGCAGTAGTAGCAACAGTTATTGAGTTTTTCCAGCTTTCTGTGATTTCGATCGATAATTTGATATGACCCGACGATAGAGGACAGATTTATCACTACGCAGAACTCATTACAATAAATTTTCACACGGTCTTCACAAATAACATGTCGTTTTTAAACGGAGTAAAAAAGCGCATGGAATATCATGCAAAAGCGAGAGCGAATTCATTATGTGCATTACTACTACAACTAGTTTAACAACATTAACAACATTAACAACTATAGTTTATAACATAATGAATTACAAATATTCTGTTGTTTTCGTAATAAGTTCAAATTATAATTTATTGATTTTTTTGACGAAATAATTGCAAGGGGAAACCACCTTTGAGTGACTTCTTTTAAAGTCTTCTAAAAGAAGTATGTACAATATTATTTTTAATAGAACGAAATATTTTTGAATCCATGATTGTAATAATTTGTAGAGAAAATTTCTCCAAAAGGTCTTCCCATTGTGGAATCCCCCAGGAAATCCGCCGGAGATTCTTTCAGATGTTTTACTGGGAATTCATAGTGAATTTTGTGAGGGGATTCCTCTGAGAGTTTCACCTGCAATTCCTTGAGAGATACCACAGCAAATTCGTCTAGGACTACCACTGGGAAGTCCTTCAGAAGTCCAATGTAATTTCCTGAAGGAGATCCTTCGGGAATTCCTCTAGAAGTTTCATTAGTGATTTCTCTAGAAACCCCACTAGGATTTTCTCTTAGAATTGCGCTGGGGGCTCTACGGGGAATTCTTTCTAAAGTTTTTTTCCGGGAGTTGCATCGGGAATTTTCCCATAAGTTTCTCTGGGAATTTATTCAGATGTTTGATAGGACATTCCTCTAAGAGTTTCACCGGGAATTCCTTTAGGAGATTCTTTTGGGTTCACTAGGTATTCTTCTAGGAGTGCTACCCTTGGATTTTCACTGGGTATTTCTCTAGGAGTTTCACTGAAAATTCTTCTAAGACTTCTTCCAAGATTTATTCTAGGAGTTTCAATGGAATTCTTGCAGAAACTTCATTGGGAATTCTATCGAAAGTTTTCCTGAGGAGTCTTCCAAGAAATGCAGATGTATTTCTACATTCTTTTCTGGGAGTTCCTCTGTATTTTTTCTGGCAAATCTTTCTGAAGCTTCCCAGGGAAATCTGTCAGGAGTTTCTTCCGGAAGTTTTCCGAAAGTACCTTCGTAAATTCTTCTAAAGCTTTTTTGCACGGATTTTTCTGGAAGATGCTCCGCAAAATCTTCAAAAGTTTCTTTGAAAATTCCTGAGGGAACTCTTGTGGAAGTTTCTTCAGGAAATCTTTTGAATATTTCCGGGACATTTATTCAGAAATGCTTTAAAAAAGAACTTTTTTGGAAGTTCTTAGGAGAGCTCAACTGGATTGCTTAGATCTTGTCGAAGAGTCAGATATCAGTCCCAAATCTTTGTGCTTTGGTAACAGACGAGAACAAGGAAACTCTCATTCTAGGACTGTAACATTTACGAATTTGTGCGACTCGCTTGATGCTAATGCTAGCTAATGCTTATGATAATTTCCCATGAGTATTCTACCGAAATCCACCAAAACTGTCTCCTGTAAATTCTGGAGCAACATTTGAAAAGGGCCCAAGAGGTCTTGTGTCTTTTTTCTAAAATGCTCCGTAGGGCATAACAGCAGCCCGCCCACGCAAATGAACACCGTTATCCGAAGGATCGATGTTTGCTCTATCTAATAACGGTCTTAGTTTTTGTGAATAAGCTGAGGGGGGCTCAGGAGCGACGTGTGAAGTCATTGTTTACCAATGCTTGTATGCCCTTTTCAAATGTTGCTCCAGAATTCATCTTATAACTCCTTTCGACTGTTTTTTTTTTCCAGGAAATGCTTCGGAAATTGTTTGGAACATTACTTATTGTTATTATTTGTTTCGTTAGTGTATCTTTGCTTATTAATTTTAATATCAATTTTGTCCACGTGGACATTTGACAGACCCCCACCCCCGTCTCCGTGGACAAGCGTGGACTTTTCCCGAACCCCCTCCCTCCTCCAAGTTGTCCACGTGGTATATGGATGGCCCCTTATCCTACGTTCAAGATATTTTGACATAGAAATACTTGCGTCTTTCATAATAACAAATAGGTATTATAAACATTTGTGAAGCTCATAGATAGTATTGCTTCAATCCCACCTTGTAATATCAATTTCCCCATTTCATCCATTATCCACCGACTCGTAAATTGGCCCTCAATCGAGGTCAGCCGTCTGGGCATAATTCTCCTATATGTGCCAGGAATCGTATCATGTTCGAACTGGCCTTCCAAAACCGACAAATTACCATGCCAAGCCCAACCCCGGGAGAGAGCGTGTATCTTATCAATAAACATTTCAATAAACAATAATGTACAGCACAAATTAAAATTTGTAACGCACCCCTAAAAGGGAAGAGAGTCTCCAACACCGGTCTGCCACGAGCAACCGACGTGACCGATAACGAAGGCGGCTCTCGGTGCTCCAGAAGATCATCGGAGCGCATTCATCCACGAAGCAGGAGGAGCAGGGCGTTCCAAAACGGCGCGAAAAAGCAAATATAAATTACCATAAGCCTGACCTCTGCGCCAGTACTCCTATATATTGCGAGGTTTTATTCATTTGGCAAAAATTGGAAATTTATGCTCTGGATATTGCGCTGGTCCGGAGACTTTCCTCCGCGCGTGTGTGTGCCATGTGGTTTCCGATTTCGGCATTTGCTCTTCTTCCCTCGGACGGACGACGGCGACAAGGTCCCCAATCCCCGAAACGGATCCGATTCACCCACAATTTGTTGGGACCCTTTCTTGGCAACGATACAAACGACGATGTGGCCTTTCTCGTTAATTGAAATTAATACAGAAATGGGATATGAAAATTTATTTCAGCACCCATCCATAATGGTGAACTTTTCTCTTTCAGTGAGAAACCTCGCGGGAGTCCCTGAGGAGGTAACTGGAAAGCGTATTGCTTCCGTACGGTTAGAGGCATCCAATGGGTGCCCCCCGGGGGGAAATGGGAATTGTGAAAAGTGTTGGCCAAAACGATATTAATGATAGTCATCAGCCGTCTCAGCTGTCACAGCGATTCGATATTGTTCAGGGTTTTTATGGCGATCCCGGGTGATCAGCGTCGTTGCTGAGAATGGTCATTTGTTGGCACTCGTATTTGGAATCAAACAGGAACTCCAGTTAACGTTGGAGGTTACTGCGCGGAGATCGCAACCACTTACAAAAATAAAATAGATATGGGCGACTGAATACGAATTACCGTAAAACGGGGTATCTTTGATAATGCGGGTAACTTTGATAGTGCGGCAGGCATTGTGTAATTTATCTTATAACTATGATTCCTTCAACCAGTTAAGAAAAAAGAAAACGTGAATCAATTTCATACATATGAAAGTTCATCTTAGACGTATTTTCATTGAAATCTAGTTTATGTACAACTTTTTGGACAAAAATTAAAAATAGTTGATATTTTGGTCATTTACCAACCCCTTCAAACAATCTGCTATACGACTTCGTTAAAACTATTTTTTCATTGAATGGACTCTTATTCTCGATAGATTCATCATAGTAGATTCCAAATCTGGCCTTAAATTTCTTAACGAAGTGTGTTTTTTACGAAATGAAAGCAATTTTGTAAATTGGGATATTAATCTCCATACATTGATAAACGCCTACAAGTATGCAATGCCCTTGTAATTTCATGTAGATAAATATGTGTTGTTCAAAATTTGTTAATAAAACATTAAAAAACTACCCAAAATAAGAAAACTAACCATGAATAGCATGTAATCATATATTGATGTACCGTTGAGCATTTATTATTACAAAGATAATGATTTTTGATAGCTAAATTTATTCTGTTTTGCGCACAATACTCCACAAACTCATTTTTATATGTAGAATTTAGTAAAAAATTAATGTTTTGATATAAAAATTCTATCTAATATATTCCACAAGCCTTCTCTCATCATGTTCATACTCCTAAGATTTCAATCTGTGGTTATTTTTTTAGATTTGATGTGTTTTTAGGGCATTATCAAAGTTACCCCAAAATGAAAATCTGATTTTCGGTTATATGAAAAACTAAAAGTTATCTAAAATATTTCAGATTATCGAATCTTTTAATTGCAATTGTGAACTGATACCCCAGTACTTGTTTTAAAAATTTAAAACTCGGGGAAATACTGTTACATGTAAAAATATTGAGAAAATTCGCTGAAAAACTATCAAAGTTACCCCATTTTACGGTACCTACTAATTTTAGAGCATAGCGTATCAATCTGTTGGTCGCGTCTAAAAATAGGAAGAGATGTCTAGTTTCCACTTCGTAAGAATACTATTCAAAAGGAGCAGCGCATCTCATTTTCACCAAAGGCCGTCACCGATCATATCATTACTATAATTTAAACCAAACTGTTACCATTCCACTAAATTTTTACCGTCGTCATCCGAACCAAACCCAAATTGCAGTGCAAAAGTTATCGGGTCCCGCTTTGCAAACATTGTTATTACGCCTGAAACCGAAAAATCCACTTCGAAAGGTCATAAAATCGCTCGTCCTTGATGACCATCATCTTCCAAGTGGCACCGGTTTTTTTTTTTGCACGCATCATCACACTGCGCATACTGTTTGACGATCCCCGCGAAGAAGCCTGCCGTTTTGACTGGTCCATCTCGAAACTAAGGCAGGGGCGGGAACGGCGGGACCGGCGCACTTATTGCACAATGGACCATCGGTCGTTGTAACGCACCCCCTTTACGGACGCAAAGCAGAGCTTTATTAAAACATAACTCCTTTTTGGGATCGCGTTATTTCCGAAGCCGAAGAAATAGCTATAAAATAAACTTTCTCTGATATGATGAGACTCCTTTACCTTTGCTTCGGTATCAGAGTGGGGCTAGTACAAGTAATCGCCCGGTCAAAATCTGCTGCTCCAGGATATGATCTCATACAGCATCGCTCCACTGCACTGCTGGCGCGCTTCTTTTAATGCGATTGTTTATCATCGGCGGAGTGTGGAAAATTATACCTTTATCATGTCACATTCTTGAATTATTGGCCAAGGAGTACCTGGCGGACGATTCGCGTCAAAATTTACGACCCGCTCAAGTGGAAGCCTGTTACACGCCGGGCGTCGCACTCGTAGTTTCGGCCCTAATCGTTTACGCATCATAAAATGTCAATTTCTCCCATTATAGTAGCAACTGCCTTCTACGGGAGGGCTTTCGGTTAATCGTGAATTTAATTGCCGAAAAAAATGCAATACATTTTCGGGAACCTTTCCTGGTTTAGCTCAGCTCGATCAACGCGTAATTGCAATGTCACGAGACATTCTAAACCTTTCCTGTAATGACTTCCTGTAGAACTCAGTCAAACACGACTACATCATGTTGGTCCAGTGGAGAATATAAAAGAAAGCGTGGCTGACGCTTACTCCAGTCGGTTTAGGTTCAATCCTGGTCGACCCTGTCGGTATTTCTGAGACAAAAATATCTAATCACGCCTTATTCGCTCGCATAGGAAGTACAGCCGTAGGTGCCGGCCCATGTGTTGATGGGTTCGATATGTAGGGAGTCAGATGAGTGGGTGGATGTCTCCCTGTCCATCCGTGTTAAGGCTCAGTACACTGACACCTCTTTTTATGCAGGTTATTTTATGCACTTTTAATTTATGCACCTATTTTATGCCATGCTTAAAAAGAGGGAAACCTATACACAGATCCAATATTGTGCATAAGAAAATGTAATGACGGTAAACTATGGCATCGGCGGCAAGGGAGCGTGTATAGGGGAGAGCAAAGGTAGGTTAGGGGTGTTTCAGGGAGGGTACCAGGATGTCTCAGGGACGTTTCAAGGGAGTCCTAAGGGGTTTCGGGGGTACGTGGAGATCTTAGAGCTTTAGGCCCTTATTATGAGTGTCACTTCACGGTGAAAATCGATCACGATCACTGGAACAGAATACTGTCTTCGGAAAAGTTGTTGGCAAATTGAGTCCTCTATTAGGGAAAAATGAGAATACACCGGATTCTTTTTTTTTGTTTTGCACGAGTCTGGTTTTTGCTATGACTCAGTCAATTTTCAACCGATACTCATGAAATTATGTACACATGTAGGCACCATTAGTACTATCCGTGTACATAACTGGAGTTATAGCAAAAACGAGACCCGTGCAAAAAAAAAATCGAGTGTATTTAGGGCTGTTCATAAACCACGTAGACCAAATTTTGGTCATCTCAGACCA
Organism: Aedes albopictus; assembly: GCF_035046485.1. NCBI lineage: Eukaryota > Metazoa > Arthropoda > Insecta > Diptera > Culicidae > Aedes > Aedes albopictus. Next base: position 288,760,890 of record NC_085138.1, on the reverse strand, counting down.
AACCCCCTCCCCCCGCAGACTTTCGTCCATACAAAAATTTTGAATTTTGTTTAGAGCGTAGACTTTGGCCAGACCCCCCTCCCCCCAAAAAGTCTACGTGGTTTATGAATGGACCCTTAATATTTGGGAAATTGATAACCTAGAACATCCTGAACACCATGAGATTTACATACACATTATTCTAAAAGCTGAACGTGGATGTGGGTTACGTTCTATTCATTTAGCCTTCGTCAAGAATATCAAAAGGTGTTTTATATTCTGAGATGTTCCAGGTGTTCCAAACTGTCCTATAGTGAAGTCTTTCAAATCTACAAGAATAACTTTAGGTGTTTTCGTCATAAATAATTGTATTGTCATATACCTTTCGGTCGGGACGAAGCGCAAAGAGTGAAATCACTATACAAATGGCTTATATTTGGCACTCAAGAACTCTTAGACTTCAGAACAAAACAACAATTATTGTTCCTCATTTGGAAGAACTACTCTATATCTTTCGATTTCTAGCTTTGACTACTCAGATAAATCGGAAATAGAAAATATAAGACAGATAAAAAAATCATGTTTTACGATTTTTGTCCTTTTTTTGTTTAACTTGTTGTGGTAAATCTCACAAGCAACATAAACAAAAGTTTGGTTGTGCACATGCAAGTATACGTATTGGCTGATTTATTGAAACAGTTTACATCACATAAAACAAAAACTAAACAACTGAAACAATATGCAAAAATGTTATCGCTCAACAGCACAATTGTGCTGGTTCGTCACGAAAGGGATATAAGAGTTACGATAGTGCAAGTTTTGGTTGTATAGAAGTTAATTTGACGTTATTCTAACATAACGCTAGAATAACGTCAAATTTACTATAATACAACCGAAATCCGAGCAGCAGTAACTCTTATATGACTTGTGTGTTGCTGGGGTAATGACATTTGAGATTTCAAGAGCTTCACGGATCTCAGCAGATAATGCTATGCTATTATTTATGGTGAAAACACATAAAGTTTTTCTTGTAGATATGAAGGACTTAATGATATAACAGTTTGGACAGTCCTGAATGTCCCAAAGATTTATAATAAAAAAGTAAACTTCAGATTGGTCCAGTAATCACGGGTAAATATGCAACGTTACTCAGTATATGTAGCAGATATGGCTGTTGTTACGAGTGTAGACCAGAAGTCCTGAACTCCAAGGTAGTTCGGCTGACCTGGAATATCCATGTAGTGTCTCTAAATGTCATTTGAGATTTCAAGAGCTTCGCGGATCCCAGTAGATCTGAAGCAGACTTTCGGCCTCAGCATGGGGAGCAAACTCTCTTCACTTCTAGCAAATCTTTTTTTGAGTGACTTCGAAGTTGGATTAAAGAAAGAAGGGTGTGTCCCTAGAATTTGGAGACGCTATGTTGACGATGTCTTCGCAGTATTCAAAGAGCGGTATCTGTCCCAGACGCTTGAACTACTGAATTCGCAACATAGAACTATCAAGTTTACGGTAGGGCAAGAAGTGGAGGGTAAACTACCCTTCCTCGACTTGATGATCTCGAGACGGGAAGATAATGGACTGAAATTTGGGATATATCGAAAACCAACGTCAACGGATGGGTACATAACATCGGACTCCAACCACTTCGGAGCCCAGCAAAAAAGCAGCTTTCCACTCCATGTCCCATCGACTCTACAACATACCCATGGAAAGAGAAGATTTTGCATAGGAGAGGAACAGGATCCACAAAACTGCTGAGTTGAATGGGTACGAAAAGTAGTTTGTGGATAAAATTTAATGAAAACACGAAAGAAGAAACACAGGAGGAATGCCACGACACTGAGGCCGGAAAAGGCGGATGTTAAAAGGATTAGTCTTCCTTTCTATCCAAAATTAACCAACCCAATCCAAAGAGCCCTCAACCATCACGGATTTCAGGTGGTATACAAGAGCAGCAACACCTTGAAGGATGCGCTGTGCAATCTAAAAGACAGAGTCCCAGCAGACGAAAAATCCGGAGTTTACCAGATATCGTGTCAAAACTGTCCAGCGGTGTACATTGGGCAAACACGCCGTAAGTTCAAAATTCGTCTAAGTGAACACAAGAACACAGTAGAACATGGAAGAACTTGTGATTCTAGTGTGGCAATGCACACCACAACACTAGGACATACTGCAGATTGGAAGCAAGCGAAATTGCTTAAAAATGTCCGAAAAGCCACACAACTGAACGCATGGGAACCAGCTACTGCCGACCGTTCGTTAGTGAATGAAGACGATGCTCCAATTATGTCCTCTCTTTCCCACTTGACCAAGCTGAGAATTCAGTAAAAAGCAAAGCTTTCCGACGAATCCTACTGCACACAGTAGGATTGTAGTATTAGTGATCTACGTAGTCGGTCGGACATCGTCCCGTCGATGGGCAACAACGAGCCCGAAACCGGTCGACTCAAAAAGGTAAGGTTATCTTCTTTTTAACGTTGTAAGAATAATAAGTGGTGTGTCCTGTCTCGCGTCGCGTCTTATTAGTGTTGTCGAGGTTCTTACGTTAGCGCAAATCCCAAGAATTGAAGTGGCTTACTGGACCTGATAGATTATTAGAAATCGTAGCTTTGTATAATGAAAGAAGTTACCATTACACCCTTAAACTTTAGGATCTAAACTCAAGAACAGTTTGGATGACCTAGGATGACCCGTAAACTTAAGAATCTAAACTCAAGAATAGTAAACTCAAGAATGCTATTGCCTACCAAAACTACAGAAAAACGTAGAAAAAAAAACTCCATAATAACGCTTGGGAAAATTCCGTCTTCAACGGGTTACGGGAGTCTCAGAGTTTTGTGAGGGGTTGCAAAGGGCCTCAGGGGTGCTTTAGGGGGTCTCAAGGGCGTTTCAGGGGATCTCAGTGGGCTCTATGGGGGGCTCCAAATAGCCAAATAAACGCTTTACAAGGTTTCATGTGGTTCCAGAGAAGTTGCAGAGAGCCCCAGAGGGTCTCAAAGGCGTTTCAAGAGAACACTCTCTTTGCAAAGAGTTACACTCACTTGATGTTTTCTCAGCTCAGAAGCGTGCTAACAAGAAACGGTGTATATATATGGATGAATTTTGCCTTGTGATTTTGTTTAAAACTTTGCCGAACAGAGTAGGGGTCGCACACGCATGCCGAAGTCTTGAGGTAGCTGTGAAGGTGACTCTCTACGTGGTGAATGTAAATTACACTCCCCTCGTGGAGAGCCGCTTTCATAGCTCTGTCACGATTTCGGCATGCGTGTGCGACCTCTACTCTGTTCGGCAAAGTTTTAGACAAAACCACAAGGTAAAAGTCCTCCATATACCGTTTTTTGATGGCACGCTTCTGAGCTGAGAAAACATCAAGTAAGTGTAACTCTTCATAAGTGAGTGTTCCCTTCCCTGGCCCTAAGATCTCTTAGTTTCCCCTGAAACCTACAGGGGTTACCCAAAATAACTGGGACAGGTAAAATTTTCACTTTTCAAAAAATGTTCAACTCGCTGTAACTTTTCGAAAAGGGCATCAAATATTCTCAAATTTTTACTGTAAGTTCATCAACTAGTTGTGTATCAGTGAACAAAATTTGAAAAAGATCGAGCTATTCTACACGAAGTTATAAAGGTTCTAGAAAAAGGTAAAATTATTCGATAGCCAACTTTGAGCTGTTATATCTCCGGATTCAATGAACCGAATGCAATGAAATTTTGATCATTTATGACTTATATAATGAGCTATTAAAAACTTTTGACTAAACTTAAAATTCTTTACACGAAAGAAAATTATAACGGTTGGATTATTTTTCTAATATAACACCAATTATTTCAAAACTTTATCATCGTTTCAAAATTCGAGATAGTAATTATAGTTCATTGAAATTCCCTGTAATTGACTTGAATATATTTATGTTTTAAAGGAAAGCAACCAAATAGCCGGCATTAAATTGAACAAGTAATGGGATGCATATGAAAAATAGATAAATTTACTAAAAAAACATGGAATAAATGAAATTGCCTTAACTTTTTTCCTTATTAATAATTTCAAATTATGTAAACTGTTTTTCAAAATTCATTATATAAGTCATAAATTATCAAAATTTCGTTGCATTCGGTTCATTGAATCCGGAGATATAACAGCTCAAAGTTGGCTATCGGATAATTATACCTTTTTGTAGAACCTTTATAACTTCGTGTAGAATGGCTCGATCTTTTCCAAATTTTGTTCACTGATACACAACTAGTTGATGAACTTACAGTAAAAATTTGAGAATATTTGATGCCCTTTTCGAAAAGTTACAGCGAGTTGAACATTTTTCGAAAAGTGAAAATTTTACCTGTCCCAGTTATTTTGAGTATCCCCTGTATGAAAACGCTCTGAGTCCCTCTGCAATATCCCTGGAATTCCCTGAGACTCTTTGAAGCGTCCCTAAGGCCCCCTGGAGTTCTTCTAAGACCCTTCGAAGCACCCCTAAGACCTGGTACTCCCTTGACACGCTCCTGAGATTTCCTGGAACCTTTTAGAAATGCCCCTGAGATCTACTGGTACAGATTGAAACCCCCTAAAACACCCCTGAGATCCTCTGGAACTTCCCTGGAAACCACTGAGACCTTTCGAAGCGTTCATAAGACCCCCTGAAATGCTCTTGAAACCCCTGCGACAACCAGTAGGCCACCTGAAACGCCCCTAAGACCTCATGGTCCTCCTGAAACCCCTCAAAACACTCCAGTGATCTCCTGGTAACCTCTGCCACACTCTAAATCACCTCTGAGACCCTTTGAAACGCTCCTGAGTCCCTTTGGAACTTTCATGAAACTCCCTGGGACCCTTTGATACGTCTTTGAGGTCCCCTGGAATCCCCCTGTGCGCACGGTTAGCTTTAACCTGCTGTACGACGATTTCTGTGTACCGTACGGAAGAAACGTTTTCAAGCTGGATTCATGCTTCCTGAGATGACCACGATGCGATGGTGGTCACACGTGTTGAGCCTGGGTTACCGGACTACTGTCCTAGTCCTTCCAAGTCGAAATAAACATTCCTACACACGGGCACTACTGGGCTTCACCACACTCTACACGACCCGACACTTATCCAGCGAGACGATTTCACGGAGTTCGGCACCACAGTTTGCTACTTTTTATACTGAGAACGACGAGAGAACGGTAGTATAATGCACAATTACGAGAGCGAGAAAAATTTGATATGGGTTTATAATCACTGTACCGGTTTGGGCGAAAGAGAGTGATTCATTAATAGCGTACCTACATCGTTTATTGGAATGCACAATAGAATATAATGACGGAAATTCATCTTTAAGTCTAGTTTAGTCAAGTCTACAAATACATAGCTTGTCATGAAAGAATCCTGGTAAATGATAGAGTGTAAAGAACTTGACTTCCTTGGGCATAGAGTATCTTCGTGCCTGCCCCAGGATATATCTACACATGCAAAATGGTCATTAGCAGAGGAAGCTCTCAATTAATAACTGTGAAAGTGGTCATAGAACACTAAGCTGAAAAGCAGGATTTGTTTCAGTGGAGGCGCTACACCAAGAAGGAGGAGGATCTCCGTAGAACTTTATTGACTTGAATCATGCAATCAACTGAAAACCCCTCACTTTCCACCGTGGGAAATAGCACAAATCATTTCAACGCAATAGTCTTACAAATCATCGTGACATTTCAGCCGGGAATCAACTGGCAGCCATGGGAACTGCTGTTTTTCTATTAGGTATAATTGCTCAATCGAAGTCCCAAATGAAGCGGCCCACTTATATCGTGCAATCGATTCAGAGCAACTTATCAGTGGTGATAAGTTCCGCTTTTTCAGCATAACGAAACTCTCGATACCTACCAACCAAAGGGCCACTAGTCAAAAGAAAACCTGAACTTCACTTGATAATTTATCTGTTTCAACTGCGTACATTTACGCTCATAAACTTTAATGAACCCGCGAGAATCGGCGTATTTTTTCCCTGGCGTAAGCATTCGGAGGCAATTTATCATCGGCGTGATTTGGCGCGTATAGAAACTGTATCGCATCGCGGTCTGCGCGCGCCGCGAGGTGCAAAGGGCGCATGAAGATCCCATCTCTCTCGCATCAGTATCATCATCAGCATCCAGCATCGCCATCGCCATGCCATCGGATCGGTTGAGAAATCTCGCGCAATGAACGGCATTGTTGGGGGATGAGAAATGCACTTTTGTCCTTTTTAGCGTACTGCCATGTGGTGGTGGTGGCGGTGTGAACGAACGAACGTGTGATGCTTATCCATGTAAGATTCTTCAGGTTCGATAAATGCACATTTCAGTTGTAAATTAAATTACATAAATCATAAAAATTTATGTTCGGTCCTTGGTATGGACATCGAAAACCATTCACAGGATGTTATGGTGACCGAGTTATTTTTTTCCAAATCGTGATCCCACTGACCTATGGAGTAAGGAGCAGTGCAGTTGCATGAATTGGCCGAGGTACGAGCTACCTTAGGGATGATCGGGTAATCAACTGCAGTGAGAATTTGATTCTTCTGTGATAAAAAGGGGTGCAGTGAAAGACTTCAAGGCAAAACTGTGCATTCTGGTCCATCAGAAATTCAGGAGATTGGCGTCCGGCGGTGACTTAATTCTTTGCTAATTTATGGCCTGATGTGGATGTTTCTTTCCAATGCATTGAAATGTAGTTTGACAACGTTTTGAAAAATAATTCGGTCTCATCGTCATTATAGAATAAATTAACTGAAAGGCCTCCTTCATTCAAAATTGAAAAAAAAAAGTTGTCTGCAAGGTCCAATGCCTTCTGGATCCTTCAAAGCAGCTCGTCGGATAAATATTTTAGCTTGCGAACACTGAACATTTCTTGAAAGTATTGACGACTTGAATTTACTTGGTATAATCAATAACAATCTTCTAAGCTTGCATGAGGTAAGCGTTTCATGATAATCTCGCATTTTCAAAAATTCGAGCTTTTGATACTTGTCGGAAGGGACATATTCAATTGACATTTGCTCCACCCAGAGGTTCCAACCCGGGATATCCCGGGATCTTGAAAAATTCGGTAATAGTAGTTTACGCAACAAGGTGCAGAATGACGATTTTTACAGCACTAGTCGTACATTTATCCAACGAGGCTTGCCGAGTTGGATAATTACGGCGAGTGCTGAAAAAATCGAGTTCTGCACCGAGTTGCGTACAACGTTTTTTGCAATTTCATAAATTACCCTTGAGGATAGTTTTTAACAAAACGTTTTCATCAAATTGCACACTGATGTTCATAGCCATGTTTAAGAAAATCTGATCATAACAGGTTATACTGTGCAGTTGTCACAATTTTCCATAACTGCGTCCAGAAAGCATCAAGAAGTTGACCAAAACTGAAAACAGTGCTGTAATGGTTCATTACGCAACGCAAATCAGTGCTGTAATGAACCACACATTACAGCACTGTTAATTTGGTGTGGGAAAGTAGGCCTTTTCCTGTCAGATTTGCGTGAGGTAAAACAGCCTATTACGATGAGAAATTGCAAAAAAATTTTAACCGTCCCGAAAATCCCGGGATTCCCGGGACACACATTTTTACACATTTTTGCCTTTCTCGTACACTAAGTGTACTGGAAAGGCTATATGTTCACTCCAAAAACGACTTTTTGATAGAAGGCCCACAGGGTCAAGTCACATATACCAATCAACTCAGCTTGACGAATTGAGGTGATGTCTGTGTGTGTGTATTTTTTTTTTTTCCTTCTAAACCATAGGGGGATAATCTGCTCAACAGACACCCTAACAGAAGGTTAGGGTAGTGTAGGTCTGACAGGCCGTCTTCTACAACAAAAGTAAAATCCAGGACTACTCTCTCCTCGTACCCACTAAACCATTCCTATGGTCGCCAAACCCTACGTCTCTCCGGAACCACCAAGAAGGTATTGCTTCAGAGAGGGGCTAGTGCACATCGCACCCACAAGGTTAGCTGCGTAGCCTGCAGCAACGAACATCGATGACTCGCTTTGGAGAGTCCATCACGGTAGCATGCTGGCGCTTAGCCAGTTTCCCGAGTGGTCCTCGCCACTCCCTTTGTCCTCGGAAGGCGGGCAGGGTCAACCCCGCCCGCGCCCTACTGCTGAGCGGACATCAAGAACTGATGCCCACGTGCAACCCGATCTGACCTGCCCGTAAGGAAGGGTATCACTACCCTTCAGGCCCTATCAGATGCACCCGTAGGTTGCAGACAGCAGGATCTCACCTACCCCGACCCTTGCCGGGGACCCCTTTCCAACCGCGGGCTCGGATCCAACCCAGTAGACCGACGCCACGACAGCACCGCTACCGGGACTTCCTCTCCGCGGCCACTTAATCGTTGTAAGGGTCGATCTCGACCGCAGGGCACCGGTATGACCTACGAAGCCGACTCCGAACCCCTGGACCACCTCTTGTACTGCATCTGGACTAGCCATTCTCCGAGTCCACGCGCCACCTCCTCTGTAGCTCCCAGACGATGTGGGTAATAGCCGTTGAAACGGCGTTCCAGCCAAACTCATCCCTACACATCCTCTGGACCAAGTTGTCCGGAGTTGTGTCCTCCCCGCATGTGGCAAGCATGCGGTCACGCATTGTGCGAAAACGCGGGCACACGAACAAAACGTTTTCCGCCGTTTCCTCTAAACCATTGCACACTGGGCATTCGGGAGAATCCGCATGCCCGAAACGGTGTAGATACTGTCGGAAGCAACCATGACCTGTAAGGACCTGTGTCAGGTGGAATGTGACTTCCCCATGGCGCCTATTAATCCAACTATCTACCCTCGGTATCAACCTATAGGTCCACCTTCCTTTGGTGGAACTGTCCCACGCGCGCTGCCATTTGACCATAGAGGCCATCCTGACAGTCCTGCGTATGCCTCTTGTGCCGCGCATTTCGAAGCACTCCATGTCCTCACTGATAAGAATGCTGATAGGCACCATACCAGTAATGACGCAGAGAGCGTCGTGTGACACGGTACGGTACGCGCTCGCAACCCTCAGGCACATAAGCCTGTAAGTACTTTCCAGCTTCCGTCGGTAGCATTTAGTACTTAGCGCGGTGCCCCACGCCGGGCCGCCATACCTAAGTATGGATGTAGCAACACTAGCCAGAAGCTTGCGCTTACTGGCGTACACCGCAGAGCTATTGGACATCATCCGGGACAGTGCCGCAATAGCTGTGGAGGCTCTTTTACAGGCATAATCGACGTGGCTACCGAAGGTAAGCTTATCGTCGATCATCACGCCCAAGTGTTTGACGGAGCGCTTTGACAGGATAGTACAGTCTCCTACACTGATCTCCGCCTGCTGCTCCGACTTCAGGTTGTTAACAACCGTCACCTCTGTCTTGTGGTGAGCCAGCTCCAGTTTCCTGGACCGCATCCACGCCTCCACAACTTTGATCGAGTGGTTGGTAGTCAACTTTACCTCCTCGATCGTTTCACCGTAGACTTCGAGCGTAATGTCGTCGGCAAATCCGACAATCACCACTCCCACTGGATACTCTAACCTCAACACCTCGTCGTACATGACATTCCATAACACCGGACCCAGGATGGAACCTTGCGGGACTCCTGAGGTTATGTGAAAGCACTTCCGACCCACCTCCGTGTCGTAAACTAGTACACGATTCTGAAAGTAACTTCCGAGAATCTTGTACAGGTACTCCGGTATCCCCAGACGCAAGAGCGCATCGGCAATAGCAGACCAGCTGGCGCTATTGAACGCATTCCTTACATCCAGAGTCACTACCGCGCAAAAGCGAATTCCCCTCCTCTTAGGCTCGAGTGCTTTCTCGGCGGTTTTTGTAACCGACAAGATAGCGTCTACGGTGGACCTCCCCTTCCGGAAGCCGTACTGGTTACTCGAAAGACCATTTTCGCCCTCGGTGAACCGCAACATTCTATTGAGGATGATCTTTTCGAGCACCTTCCCCGCCGTGTCAATCAAGCATATTGGTCTATATGCCGACGGGTCTCCGGGTGGTTTCCCCGCCTTTGGCAATAGTACCAGGCTCTGCCTCTTCCAAGCTTCTGGGAAAACTCCCTCGTCCAGGCATTTCTGCATAGCAGACCTGAACATCTCGGGAGCCTCTGCAATAGCTACTTTTAAGGCCAGGTTCGGAACTCCGTCCGGACCTGGGGCCTTACCTACGCTAAGGGACTTAGCTATCCCCGCAAGTTCCACATCGGTGACCCTCTCCTCATCGCCAGCCCCAGTCCCCGGCTGTCCTACGAAAGGAGGCCAAGGACTAGGATCATGACGCGGAAAAAGTCCTCCAATGATCCCCTCCAACATCTCTGGAGATTGCTCTGTAGGAGCCATCACACCTCTCGTCTTGGCCATAACGATCCTGTAGGCGTCACCCCACGGGTTCGTATTGGCACTCTGACAGAGACCCTCAAAGCAGGCCTTTTTGCTTGCTCTTATCTCGGTCTTAAGCGCGGCTTTTGCAGCGGCGAACACCACCCGCCGTTCGTTTCGCTCTTCCTCTGATCGTGCTCGCTGCATCCGCCGCCTAGCCCGTAGGCAGGCGCGGCGCAGGTCCGCAATCGCGTCGGTCCACCAGTAAGCCGGTGGCCTCCCATTTCTAGGGTGGAATCGCCTAGGCATGGTCGCATCACACGCACGTGAGAGCACCGCTACCAGCTCGTCGCCGTCTAAACCGATTAAGTTTCGCTCACGGCGGAGCGCCTCCCTAAATACCCCTTCGTCGAAGTATGATGTCTTCCACCTGCGAGGGCTTGGCCTTGGCCTAGCCGCCTCTTCTTCTATCCGCTGTCTGCTGTTATTGTAGTCGATACTGTAGCGAACCGCCAGGTGGTCGCTGTGAGTGTAGCCATCATCTACTCTCCAGTTCGAACTACTTGTTAGGCCAGGACTACAAAAGGTCACGTCAATAATTGACTCCGCTCCGTTTCGACTATAGGTACTCTTGGTACCGACGTTAGCCAAGTGGACATCTAAGATGGCCAGTGTTTCTAGCAGGATCTGACCCCGCTGGTTCGTGAAACGGCTTCCCCATTCCACAGCCCAGGCATTAAAGTCACCCGCTATTACCACCGGCCTTCGCCCTGTTAGCACGGTCGTTAAGCGGTCCAGCATTTGCGTGAACTGCTCGATCGGCCACCGCGGAGGCGCATAACAGCTACAGAAGAAGACCCCGTTTACTTTGGCGACCACGAAGCCCTCATAGGTAGTAGACACCAACTCCTGAACGGGGTATTTACCCGTCGTCCATATCGCCGCCATTTTTCTGGTCCCATCCGCGACCCAGTTGCCGTTGCCGGCGGGTACTCGGTATGGGTCCGATATGATGGCGATATCCGTCTCCCACTCAGAAACTGCCTGACAAAGCAGTTGCTGAGCCGCATCACAGTGGTTTAGGTTCAGCTGCGTTACCTGCACTGTGATTTGTTGTTCACTGCGGCTTTCTTGAAGGCCGGGCACCTTGGACCACCCATCGGATGTCTGTTGTTCGAGGATTTCCCGGTACAGATCATGCAGATGGGCGGACTCGTGCAGCTTTGGGCCTTATGACCTTCAGCGCCGCATCGCCTGCACAGTTTGCGCCTGTCGGGGCCTTTGCAGTCCCACGACTTGTGTCCTGGTTCCAGACACCTGAAGCAAACCTCTGGTGGCTCGTGGAATGTCAGGTGACATACACACCAACCCACCTTTATGCTCCCTACTTTAACGGACTTTTTGACGTCCGCCACAGGTAGCTGAACCAAAGCTATCTGTGTCCCTGCTGGCCCTTTCCGTAGCTTAACGGCTGCGGCGGCCACCTGCACATCGCACTGTTGCCGCAGTGCCGTGACGAGCTCTTCCACTTCGGTGATCTCATCGATGTCTTTGACCTTCAGAGTCGCCTCATGTGTCAGAGCCCTCACCTGCACACCCTCACCAAGGACCTCTTCTGCCAGCCTCTTATAGGCGGCGCCCTTGTGCTCCTTCTGGCGCTTCAGCTCCAGGATCATCTCGCCCGTACGAGTACGTCTAATACTGCATACGTCGGCTCCAAGACCCTCAAGCTTGGCGTCGCTTCGCATAATCTTCAAGACGTCCGAGTACTTGGACTGTTCCGTCTTGATGACGATAGCGTCGCCTTTTTCGCGCTTGGCACCTGCCCTCCTACGCCTTGGCTTGGCGTCCTGCGCTACTACCTGCGGATTCGCCTTCTTCTTCCTCTTCCGCTCTACCTTCGTCCAAGGGGGGTCCACCCCTTGGATCGCCCTACTCTGTGGCTGTTGAGGGCCCACTAGCGGTCGCAACCCCTTGTTCCCATCGTTCCGGGACGGGCCAGCCTTTTCAGGCCCACCCTTCCCAGCTTTCCGGGAACCCTGGCTGGGGTCCGACCTTCCGGCATTATTACCGACTTTCGGGGTAATGATTCGCCTGGCCTTGCGGGCACCGCCAGACAGCTCCTCGCCTGACGGTTGCCTCGCCCGCTTCTGCGATTGCTTGCCCCGTTTGTCGCGAGCAGTCGCTTCCGCCTTATTCGGACTTCCTGCGAAGGAGAAGGCCTCCGTTTGGGTAAACTTCGGCACTTTCTCATTTGCAGGCTCCGCTGCTGCAGCAGTCAGCAACGCGAGTGCCGCGTGCTCCTGCTTGGCATTGTCGATCGACGCCCTAAGTCGAAGCAAGGCCGTTTTCAGGTCCTTGCTTATATTCGACTTAGTGGACGCAAAGTCGATGATTTTGCCAAGCTGCTGCTCAGCCACCTCTATTGCGGACCGTCCTTTGGATCCTCGGTTGACGGCCCTCAACAACCACGCTCCGTCCATAACCTCCACCGGCTGGCTTGCCGGGAAGTGGACTGGAGCACCCACGCTTGAGCTGCGTACGCAACTCCCAGCGCCTATCTCCTCACTTCTCCTTGTCGGAGATCTCATCAACCCGCTTCTTGCGAAGGGGTTGATCCCACCACTACTACCTGCTACACTTGATTTCTGTATTGGTTTGTTACTCATATTTTATTCCCACGAGTCGCACGAGAAAGAATGTCCACCACGCCAGAGCTCTGCATTAACGCGGTAAGGGACAGCTTACTGTGGGGGGTGCCCAGGTGCCCCACAGGCTCCGTTAAAGATCGAGCATCTTTTTCACCCCCTCGATCACTCATTCCTCGGCACGGGTCGCTTGACACCTTGAATTGGGGTTAGTAGTCCTATTCTTAGCCGGCAACTACGCGGCTGACTCGCAAGCGGGGGGGTGCGTCAGGCCCCAGGACATCCGTCCCTGCTGCCCGTGTGTGTGTATGTGTGTGTGTGTGTGTATGTGTGTGTACAAAAAAACTCACATAACTTTTTGGCAGTAAACCTCAACCGATTTTAATGACCGACGGTTCATTCGACGCGGAATCTGGTCCCATTGTTTCCTATTGAAAATGGTTCGGATCGGTCCAGCCGTTCCGGAGTTATGGCCATTTACGTGTTCCGGATCAGTACCCTTGGAAGGGGCTATACATAAAAATGTAACAAACGCACACATGCGACACATCAAACTGCGGCATTTTGGATAACCTGATGAACAGTTAGCAAGAAAACAGTCTCAGACCATATCTGAACCGGTAGTGCTCCGGAACCGGTTCCGGATGTCCCGCCGGAAGTGACCAAATATAAAAGTGAACCAAATCCATGCATGCGACACATCAAACTGCGGCATTTTCGATAACCTGATGAGCAGTTAGCAAGAAAACAGTTTCAGATCATATATCTGAACCGGTAGTGTTCCAGAACCGGTTCCGGATGTCCCGCCGGAAGTGGCCAAATATGAAAACGAACCAAATCCGTGCATGCGACACATCAAATTGCGGTATTTTCGATAACCTGATGAGCAGTTAGCAAGAAAACAGTCTCAGACCATATTTCAACCGGTAGTGTTCCGGAACCGGTTCCGGGTGTCCCGCCGGAAGTGGCCAAATATAGAAGTGAACCAAATCCATGCATGCGACTCATCAAATTGCGGCATTTTCGATAACCTGATGAGCAGTTAGCAAGAAAACAGTCTTAGACCATAGCTGAACCGGTAGTGTACCGGAACCGGTTCCGGATATCCCGCCGGAAGTGACCAAATATAAAAGTGAACCAAATTCATGCATGCGACACATCAAACTGCGGCATTTTCGATAACCTGATGAGCAGTTAGCAAGAAAACAGTCGCAGACCATATCTGAACCGGTAGTGCTTCGGAACCGGTTCCGGGTGCTCCGCCGGAAGTGGCCGTATATAAAAGTTGACAAAATTTTTGCATACGGTACATCAAATAACGGCTTTTTCGACAACCTTATGACCGGTTATTGAGGAAGTGGGCTAAAACCACATTATGGACTGTCAGTAGTGCCAAAACTAGTTCCGGGTTTCCCTCCGAAAGCGACTAAATATAAAATTGAACCAAATCCATGGCTTTTTTGATAACCTAATAAACTTTAGCAAGCATATAGTCTCAGACTATTTAAGAGACTATCGGTAGTGTTCCGCAACCGATTCCGGGCCGGAAGTGACACCAAACCTATGCATGCGATAACTAAAATCACGGCTATTTAGGTAACATGTTGAACAGTTGCAAGAAAATAGACGCAAGCCATATCAGTGTGTTGCGGAACCGACTGCGGGTGTCCCGCCAGAAATTATCAAATGTAAAAGACAACCAATACATGCGACATTTCAATGACTTTTTCAGTAACAAGATAAGCGGTTAACCAACGAATAATCACAGACCATATTTGGGAGAACCGGTAGTGTTCCAGAACTGGTGACAAGACGAGTAACGCGTCGGAAGTGGTAAAATATAGAAGGGAACTAAACCATAGCGGCGTTTTTGATAATCTGATGAACGGTCAACAAGAAAATAGTCTCAGGCCACATATAGAACTTGTAATAATATTTCGGAATCGGTTGCGGGTGTTCCATCGGAAGTGATTTAATAGAAGTGAACCAAAATCATGCATGCGATACATAAAATCGTGGCTTTTTCAAAAATTTGCCGAACGGTTAGCAAGAAAATAGCCTCAGATCACATTCAATTTCGGCTTTTCAGTTCACAAAAACCTAGTCCCAGACAATATTTGAGACCACCGGAATCGGTTGCAGGTGTCCCGCCGGAAGTGGTCAAACGCAAAATTTAACAAAACCGATGCAAGCTGCACATCAAATAGAGGAATTATAAAGGTGAACAAAATAAATGTCAAAGCGATAAATCAAATTGTGGCTTTTTTGATAGCATGTAAACGTTGGGTAAGATTATAAGATTATATATGCAAGAGAACAAAATCGTGACCAAAGCGATCTCTTCAAATCACACCATTTCAGATTCCTGCGGTAGTAGGATGGATCTACGTTTTATGGAAAAATATAATTTAATCGCATAAACACCTTATACAGTTTTTCAATCTTCAATCTCCTTATGCTTTTGAAATTTCTGCTCACAATTTGGGTGCGGCTGGATGAGCCCTCACTTTTCTTATTGCGATTGAAATTTGAATGGAAATGAAATTCAAGAATTTGAATGCATTTTTCTCGTGGGAAGGTCAAATTTTACATGAATCATGTTACCAATGATAATAAAATATAGCCTAAAGTGTGCTGAAATAAACATTGGCGAAGATCACAAAGTGATCTGTGATTGTGAATACAGTTAACTGAGAGGTCTGATATTTTTCAGCTCTGTTTTGCTGTTGAACATAACATCGGAATATGTATCATTAATAAGTTTCGAAAATCGATGATGGCTTTGTTAAAATTGTTGCTTTTCTATATGAAGTGTTTTCAGGATTCAGAAACATTTTGGCTAACGTCGACGAAAAGTTCATGAATACATATTCGACGAGAAAGGCACTATCACCACTAGGTGGATTAATCTGGGGTTTTTTCGCTTTGATTCGAATTTGGAGAGTCTCTGGCCCATATAGCCGAGGCGGTAAACGCACGGGTATTCAGCATGACCATGCTGAGGGTGACGGGTTCGATTCCCGGTCGGTCCGCGATCTTTTCGTAAAGGAAATTTCCTTGACTTCCTTGGGCATAGAGTATCTTCGTGCCTGCCACACGATATACACATGCAAAATGGTCATTGGCAGAGGAAGCTCTCAGTTAAAAACTGTGGAAGTGCTCATTGAACACTAAGCTGAGAAGCAGGCTTTGTCCCAGTGAGGACGTTACGCCAAGAAGAGGAGAGTCTCTGAAACGTATTCGAAGAGTCGTGATTTTTTTTCGAAAATCGCCTTCATCGAAAAATTACGAAAATAAAATGTTACATAAACAACTTCCACTGTGTGGAACTGAAACGATGCTGGAGCACTTCATTCACGGTTTTATATGTATCAAAGAGAAATTTTTCGAAATAGGCCTTTCTAGACAATGTTGGACAATGATTTTGAGGCTGCAAAAAACCATCAGGAAGCTCTTCAGCCAATCAGACTCGCTTCGGAAGCATTGGGAAGACGAGATGCTATATTACTGTCTGCGGAAGGCAGCTTGAGTTTCTTGTATTCGAAGCTTATGAAAAGTAACTCCAAGGTTGGAAACGAGCTCTTTCATGAAATCAAGAAAATAATCAACAAACGGCGCCAAAAGGAAATGATAGGTAACAGCGCTAAAGTTCCTTCAAGGTCTTCCGTCGTCAACTCAAGTGCCAGCAGAACTGGAAATCTCATCGAAAACGCAAATATTTAAGTTCATCAAAGAACTGAGAGTTCTATTGTTGCAAGACTGCCAAAGACAGACCGATAATGATGCTGCCGAGTTGAATACTGGATTGTCCTGTATCCATAATATCATCGAGCAAGCGTGAAGAACTGGAATCGACTATAAAGTAATATGTCAACCCGTTCCAAAAGTTGTGTCATTGGATTCAAATTTGACTGAGTTATAGTGGAAAACAGACGAATATAGAAGCTACCGCCCAAGTGGCGCGATTCCCTAATTGGTTCAATTGTTTGTGGGTCAGTCACGCTCAGAATACTTGATTTGTATAATAGATCGAATATAAACATTTTCGTAGAAATAAAAGCATACGAAACGAATAAAACGCATATTACTTTTCAAAACAACTGCTCAATACAACCCGAAACCTACAACTCATTGAATTTCGGCTGCACCGGTATAATCCGAGATGAAATTGATCGCTCTAAAACAACTTTTGCAGATAACATTTGTAACTGGCAAAATAATTTCTGCAAAACCAGTAACGACTGGATCTCTACATGCGTGACAAAATTTTATTCAAAAAATGTAATCCTAAAGTTAGTTACCGCCAGTCGGGGTGACATTGGGCCTGGGGGTTAACTTTGGGCCAAAAATCAAGAAGGATGTTTTACTCATAAAAAAAGCCCCAGGCCCCCACATTTTAGAGGCACCCACAAAACCCTTTTTGCTTGCTAAACATTAACAACAACAAGGAAAAGCTTATTTGCTCATGGCATTTGTACCTCCGATTGGTGATGGTCAAACTGCGCCCAAAACCCTCCGTCATCAACAATGTACGGTACCGGCGACCGCCACGGTACAACCTCGAGCGACAGAAACAACCGGATGTCGCCTCGAGGCCGCGTTGCCAGACGAGGCCGAGCTCGATGAGGTCCCTCTAGAGGACTGCTGGAGTACAGTGAAAGCAGCCATCAATGACGCAGGCGAGAGAACCATCGGGTACGTGGAACGGAATCGACGGAACGAATGGTTCGACGAAGAGTGCAAAATGGTTAGGAGGAGAAGAACGCAGCGAGGGCGATAATGCTGCAGCAAGGAACTCGACAGAACGTGGAACGTTATAAACAGAAGCGGAAACAGCAGACCCGTCTCTTTCTGGAGAAAAGGCGCCGCCTGGAAGAAGCGGAGTGTGAAGAAATGGAACTGCTGTGCCGTTCTCAAGAAACACGGAAGTTCTATCAGAAGCTCAACGCATCCCGCAACGGCTTCGTGCCGCGAGCCGAAATATGCAGGGATAAAGACGGAGGCCTCTTGACGGACGGACGTGATGTGATCGAAAGGTGGAAGCAGCACTTCGATCAGCACCTGAACGGCGTGGAGAACGTAGGCACGGGAGCCCACGGCAGCGGAGTAAACGACGACGCCAGTGCAGCACAGGACGGAAATGAGCCAACTCCCACGCTGAGGGAAGTTAAGGATGCCATTCACCAGCTCAAAACCAACAAAGCAGCTGGTAAGGATAGTATCACAGCTGAACTAATCAAGATGGGCCCAGAAAAGTTGGCCATCTGTCTGCATCGGCTGATACCACTAGTTTACAAAATAAATCGAAAGTCGTGAACTTCTGTCAACGACCAAAATTTTTGAAGCATTATTGAGCGCTGATTTCGAAACCGTGCTTCAAAAAATTTAAAGTAGAACAGTTTTTGAGTTTTGGCTCAATATCGAGTTTTACAACTTTTTAAAATATGGAATTTATTAAAATTCAAATATCTTGCGTTTTGTTCAACCAATTTTAATTTTTTTTTTCCATAAAATAAAAGCTGAATATAATACCATTCGATCATCTGAATACAGATTTTGCGTCAGATTGATGAAATTCAAGATATTGACGAAATTTGGGGACGATCTCCTTAAATTTTTGCAAAATTTCCAAAAATATATGAAGAAATGTATTTTTTTCAATAAGAAAAAAAAACATTTAAAAATTGTTTCTCAACGTTTATTGGACATATCATATGTAGGCGAGATACAGTAAAAAATTCAGCTCAATCCGATCATTAATTACAGAGAATGAGATGTGTGAAGTGAGCGACTTTGCTTAAAAATAGAACACAAATCGATTTCAAATCATCAGCTTTGTATGGAAAGTCGAAAAAAATCCGCTCTACTGTAATTTTTTTCCTTCGCGTTTTCGAACTCAGGGCATGATTCTACGCCAAAAACGATCATCAGCTTACCGAGTTCAAAAATACTATAAACTAGTGTAGTCAGAATCTGGGAAAACGAACAGCTACCAGAGGAGTGGAAGGAAGGGATAATCTGCCCCATTCACAAGAAAGGCGACCATTTGGAATGTGAGAACTTCAGGGCGATCACTATTTTGAATGCTGCCTACAAAGTGCTAGCCCAGATCATCTTCCGTCGTCTGTAACCTAAAACGAATGAGTTGGTGAGAAGTTGTCAAGCCGGCTTCATCGACGGCCGGTCGACAACGGACCAGATCTTTACCGTACGGCAAATCCTCCAGAACTGCCGTGAATACCAGGTCCCAACGCATCACCTGTTCATCGACGTTACGACAGTATCGACCGCGCAGAGCTATGGAGAATCATGGACGAAAACGGCTTTCCTGGGAAGCTGACTAGACTGATTAAAGCAACGATGGACGGTGTGCAAAACTGCGTAAGGGTTTCGGGTGAACTATCCAGTTCATCCGAATCTCGGCGGTCACTGCGACAAGGCGATGGACTCTCATGCCTACTCTTCAACATTGCCCGGGATCAATAGCCGGGGAGCGATTTTCACAAAATCCGGACAATTTGTGTACTTTGCGGACGACATGGACATTATTGCCAGAACATTTGGAACGATGGAAGAGCTGTACACCCGCCTGAAACACGAAGCAGCAAAGGTCGGACTGGTGGTGAATGCCTCAAAAACAAAGTGACACATTCTACGGGCCCCGTATCATCAATACCAATTTTTCAAAGTTGAGCTATGGCATATTTGACATTTTTATCACATTCTACATTACTTTTGTCATCCAAAAATGTATTCGACATGATATTAGTGTGACAATTAATATAAATTGAACGACGATTAAGATTAATATTAAAATCGTGATTTTAAGTCATTTAGGCATACTTTTTATCCAAACTGTCGTATTTTAAACACCAACACACTGATTTTTCAAAAGTCTTCCATGATTTGTAGATAAATGTATGTAGATTTTTTAGCATAAAAAGATTTTTAATCGGAAGACTTTACAACTCTGAAATATGGCTGATCATAGTATGGGTTTTCATTGCGTTGTAACGTCACGAAAAATCAACATTTTTAAATTTTATTCAAATACGGGAAACGTGGCAAATATGAAATTTTGTATGCTCTTTGTACTCAAAAAGATCTTTCAAATGAGACTAAAAAAAAAGAAAATCGGTTCACGGAAGCCTGAGTTTCACTTGGTTGAAGTTTGCGTTGTAACGTCACGAAAAAAAAGTTCTGTGGAAAAGACCTAATCTTTCTGGCTTCTGAATTGGACAAACGTAGTTCTATATTCAAAACAGTTTCGTTCTCGTTGTGTATAAACTCTTTTTCAAGATATCGTTTATAAATTGCGTACCATTGCCGGTTAATAAACTACGTAGACTTTTGAAGGTCGGGGGAGATGGTGTTAGGCCAAAATATACGATGTAATTGTACTGCGATATTGTAAAATTTTTTATTCGTAATCTAATACCACTCAAACCGAAAATTTCTGTGATATGAGTGGCCAACAGACGAAACACTGACGAAATTACAAAGTTATTAAGTTGGTCAAAGACTTACAGTTGATGTATAGTTTGATTTAAAGTTACATCAACAGGCGGCGCTAGAGAACTTACAAATTCTAAATTTCATACATCTCAGGATTCCTTTTACATAGAAATACGATTTCTCCGGCAAAGTTGTTTAGTAAGTAAAGGACTTGCAGTTGATTTACCAATAGATGCGAGATTTCGCCACTAGAAGACGTTAGTTTCCATTTTGCAAACGCAGGCAAGGGATTAGAATTTCTTGAAAAGTATTCTACAAGCTAGAACTTTTTTCACTTTGGACATATTGTATTCAAATCAAATAGTAATCAAAGATCAATATATAATTCTTAATTTTCAAAATTTAATTTTATTTGATTCACTTATTCCTTAGATATAAGAGTTAATAGAACACAGTCAAAAATATGATTCTGCTAAATGCGCTCCATCTTTGTGTAGAGTTAACCAATCAAGTCCAAAATTGTAGAAATTATAGATAACAAGATGAGGAACGGCTTGTGTAATTAATAAAATTGGCATGCTTTTGAAAATTTGCAACTAGCACCACCGTGTGACAGAAATTAATACCATACGGCTATTAAACTGAAAGTCTAGTCATCTACCAAACAACTTTAATGAAGCAACCATCTTTCCAATTAATCACGATCCTGAGATAAGTAAAACTAAAAATGTGTATGCCCTCTAGCGCCTCCTAGTGGAAGGATTTGAAATCATACGGCCCATCAATTGGAAGTTCTTGATCAGCCAAACAATTTTGTCGAGGACACCAACTGTCTAAAAATTAGGATCTTGAAATATATTGGATGGATATTACGTCAGTGTTACATCTATTTTTGATATAACAAGAATCACCGACAAACAGACGTAACACCTACGAAATTGAAACTCATATATCTCGGGACTCTAATTACTTAGACTTTACACTTTTAGAATGTTGATGTCATTGGAAAAGTTGTCAAGAATTTTCAGTTTAAAAGCCGTTTGATTCAAATTTCTAACTGACTAGTGGTAGTTGACATTTTGAAAAATAATGCACTTTATATTTATTCAATAAATATTGTAATGTTGTAACTTCTTATAAAGTGCCCAAAGATTTTGCCAAAAAATAATTTCGCAACTAATCAATATTTGTTGAAAACTTTTTGAGGAATTCTAAACTATTGTAAACTTTTAATAAGCGTCGCCCAGTGTGTCTGAATCTCATATCCAATAGTAATTCAGCTGTAAGTTTTTGACTTATCAAACAACTTTGCCAAAGACACTAACTCTCTAAGTAATAATGACTCTGACATATATAAGATGGATTTTTTTTGTCAGAATTAGGTCTATTTGTCTCTGGAATTACAGAAATTGATGCCCCTAAGTGGTATGCAGGTCCTCAGGTATGTCTTTGGTTCAATAACTGCTCGCACATCTTAAAGCGCTGTTAATTGAATCAATGACATTGCATAAATTATTGAAAAAATGTTTAATTCAACGGCGTGATAAGTTTTATGCTGCAAAATCTAAATATCTGGCGGTGCGAAGTAATGAATATCAAGGGTTTAGTCTTTGGGACAATATTAGATGAATATGGGTGGTACTAGGCCGAAGATGGGTACCATTAACCTTCAAGAAGGAGTTTCCATACTGCTGATAGCAATAACTTGGCCCTCCGAGCCATTTATCACAAAACGGATTTTTAATAGAATAAAGTTGCTCTTGGGGCAGTAAAAATAATGCAATAATATATTCACAAATTCGGGCAATTTTGTCTGATTATTCTGATTCAAAAATGATGTACATTTTCGTGACGTTACAACGCGAGCAGAACCCTGTTTGAAACTGAATGGGCGTTGTAACGTTACGAAATGTAAAAGTTGATTATCCAAAAATGTATATGTTTTATTTCACTGCATTGAAGAACAAACCAATGAATTTCAATGATGGGAGAAATTTTCAGTTTAAAATAAAAATCCGAGCAATTTTTTCAAGATGTTGGTTGCGCGATAGAGGGGGTCAAATTCTAGCGCGTTGTAACGTCACGCTACAAATACGCATTTTAAACAAGTTTTTCTAATGAAAACTAAATGTTAAACAGGTCAAACATATCGGAAATTTTACAAAGAATCTGATTATGATAAAATATTTTGAGATTTACAGTCGTTTTTATGAATTATAGTGAAAAATCGACTACGAATGCGAAGAACAGTTGTAACGTCACGATAGAATGTGCCTTATCTCGACGGCGTGATGAGTTATATGAGTTATATGCTGAAAAATTTAAATATCTGGCGGTGCAAAATAATGGATCTCAGCGCGCTAGTCTTTGGAACAAAACTAGAAGAATATGGGTGGTACTAAACCGAAGATGGGTGCCGGTGTCATTAACCTTCATGAAGGAGTATTCATACTATTGATAGCAATAACTTGGCCCTCCGAGCCATTTATCACAAAACGGATTTTCAATAGAATAAAGTTCCCCTTGAAGTAGTGAAGACAATGCAATGATATATTCACAAATTCTGGTAAATTTGGCTGATTATTCTGATTCTAACATGATGTGCATTTTCGTGACGTTACAACGCGAGCAGAACCATGTTTGAAACTGAACGGGCGTTGTAACGTCACGAAATGTAAAAGGCGATTATTCAAAAACAAATCCGAAATTTAAATGTTTTATTCCATTGTATTGAAGAACAAACCAATAAATTTCAATGGTGGAATATAAATTCAGAATATCATAAAAATCCGAGCAGATTTTTTAAGATGTTGGTAACGCGTTAGAGAGGGTCGGATTCTAGCGCGTTGTAACGTCACGCTACAAATACGCATTTTGAACACGTTTTTCTAATGAAAACTAAATGTTCAAAGGTCAAATATATCAGAAATTTTACAAGGAATCCGAATATGAAAAAATATTTTGCGGTTTACGCTCGTTTTCATGAGTTATGGAGGAAAATCTGACTACGAATGCGTCAAAACGTTGTAACGTCACGGTAGAATGTGTCAAGTACATGCTGGTAGGCGGAACCGAAATCGACCGGATCCGTCTGGGTAGTAATGTTACGATAGACGGGGATACTTTCGAGGTGGTGGCTGAATTTGTCTAAACGCTAATAAGACCGGTGGTCCTCTACAGGCACGAGACATGGACCATGCTCGAAGAGAACCTGCAACCACTCGGAGTTTTCGAGCGACGCGTGCTAAGGACGATCTTCGGCGGCGTGCAGGAGAACGGTGTGTGGCGGAGAAGGATGAACCACGAGCTCGCTGCACTTTACGGCGAACCCAGCAACCAGAAAGTGGCCAAAGCCGGAAGGATACGGTGGGCAGGGCATGTTGCAAGAATGCCGGACAATAACCCTGCAAAGCTGGTGTTTGCTATTAATCCAGTTGGTACAAGAAGGCGTGGAGCGCAGAGAGCACGATGGGCGGACCAGGTAGAGTGTGACCTGGCGAGCATTGGGCGCGACCGAGGATGGAGAGCGGAAGCCACAAACCGAGTATTGTGGCGTACTATTGTTGATTATGTCTTGTCTTAATGTGATGTTGAACAAATAAATGTATGTATGTAATTTGTACCTCCGAGGGGCCTTTACATTCGCTCTGGCCCCGGGCTACCACAATCCTTGATTCGGGCCCCTGGAGATGGACTACTACGCAGTTTTGGCCCAATGACACCCACACTGACGGCTTTATTGCATGTTTAGTATGATAATTGCATACTTTCAGGCGTTTTCTTTGGATTTATCTCGATTTAAACTAAAAATTTAGTAGGTTTGTTAAAGTTTTACTTAACTTTTCGCATTCTGGACTGGTTAATTCAGAAGGAAAAGAAATATATATTCAGCACTTACAAAGGCATTTCACTGCCTGATCTATTTAACCCCAAAAGTCGTTCTTTTTTTGTAATTTTCAACTTAAATTATATTTACTATAATGAAATGTCTTGCAGTAAAAGTTTCAACCTCTTTGACAGATGAAAACCATGGTCGTACTTATTTTAAGGACAAACGTCTTGAAATCCCGCTTCAACATTGTATCCGAACTTCAGATGCACAATTCTCAAGAAAGAAGCTTCAAACAACAGTGCATTTGATTATTCTGTTCTTGCACACTTGTAATAAGCTTAAAATATTATCAGTAGTGCTGGTTTTGGTTATAAAGAGATTTGTGCGCTCGAAATCGTGAGTAGGTGCCAAAGTCGGCCATTTTGAGATTCTAACAAGTCTGTCCTTAAAGAATTGAGTTTAACCATGGCGATAAGCATTCAAAAATTAGTCGCCAAAAACTCCATAAAGGGACGAATTTCACCCGAAATCACGGTATTCTTGCTGTGGGTATATCCCCTTAGGGCCTGCCCATAAACTACATAGACTCTGATGGGAGAAGAGGGGGTTCTGGCAAAAGTCTACGCTCCATACAAATTTATTTTTTTTTTGTAAGTACAAAACTCTTCGGAGGAGGAGGGGGTCTAAGATTTTTAAGTGAAAAATTAATTTTAACATGGGAACATTAGAAAATCGATACCGTTGAGTCCACAATCCAATGGAGCTGTGGAAAGACAGAACAAAGGAATGAAAGAAGCACTGGCATAAAAAAATGGAAAAAAAAATCATCCACATTCATAACAAAGCGAGATCAATCGCAAATTACGGTGTAATGCCATTTGAACTTTTGGTCGGATGAAAGTTTAGAGAGTTTAATCAAGGACGGTAATCAAGGTAAAAATGAACTCTTCAGATTCAAGACCAAGTGTTACACGAACACGAACAGAGGAGCGAAGAATTCAGATGTTGCAATTGAAGATAAGGTTTTGCTTTCCCAGTTTAACACAATCAAAACGGATCCACAGTTCGGTGTTGAAAGATACACAATAGGCAATTGTAAGAGAGGGAGCAAAAGTGGTAATTCGAAGCAGCCGTGTGTACAATTTTCCAGAAATGTTCAAGATGTACAGGAAATTCACCTATGCCAGAAGATCAACAAATTCCCGAGAGCCAAAACAAACAAACAAAGAAGCCTACGAAAAAGACCTGTCAACAGATCAACTTCGTGAAGCCAGTTTTACAACGAATTTGAAACAGCTTAGATGTAGGGTTCTTCTTCTTCTTCTTTATGGCTCTACGTCCTCACTGGGACTTGGCCTGCCTCACTTCAACTTAGTGTTCTTTGAGCATTTCCACAGTTATTAATTGAAGGGCTTTCTTTGCCTGCCATTGCATGAATTTGTACATTGTGAGGCAAGTACAATGATACACTATGCCCAGGGAGTCGAGAAAATTTTCCCGACCGGAACGGGAATCGAACCCGCCGTCTCCGGATTGGCGATCCATAGCCTTAACCACTAGGCTAACTGGAGACCCCTTTAGATGTAGGGTATCGCGCCAATTGGGCGGTGGCTTCTATATTCGTCTGTTTTCCACTATAACTCAGTCAATTTTGAACCACTTGACTTGAAATGTTGTACACGGGTAGATACTATACCTATCTCACCACATTCCAAAAGTTGTGTCAATTGGCTTCTTTAGCGGTGTTGAGATAATTTCATATTCTAAATCTGCACGCCAAACTGGGCCGAGATCCAAATTTTCATGAATTTTGGTTCCCGGGAACCCTTTTAAAATCAATTTGAAGTTTGTATGGGAGCGATTTGTCGAATCACCCCTCGTCGCATTTTGTACTGGGTGGAGCTGCCAAACAGTTACCCAGCTGTCAAAAGGTGATTTCAAAAAATCTCTTTGAAATTGATTTTAGGTTACCAAAATAAAGTTCTAAAAATCTGAAAAAAAATCATAGTGGCTCAGAAAAAGGTGCTCTTTTGTATAAAATCCAAAAATCTATACATTTTTCTTAATTTAAAAATTGGTTCAAATTTGACTGAGTTATAGTGGAAAACAGACGAATATAGAACACGCAAAAACGGCTACGCTCAAAAATGTGTTCGGCCTGCACATTTTGACGTAAACTACGTCTATGGGGAAGGTACGGTACTGTACCACGGCACCGGGTGTAAAATGAAAATCTAAATTTTGCGACCGTCACGAAATTATGAAAGATTTTGCACGCTAATAACTCAGCCATTTATTGACCGATTTTTAAAATTTTGCCATCAGACAATCGCAAAACTATGTCCCTTTCATGTCAAATAGAGAAAACTATTGATTTTCAACAGCAAACTATTGAAAATTGCGGAAAAGTGAACCTATGTTTTAATTTTATCCAGCCAATCACGAGCGAGCACATTTTTTGGGTTTTCTCGCTTGGTATATAAGTTATTGTCTTCTTCTCATCTTCCATCATTCTTCCGCGACACCTCGAGGGGAACGCATCGGAGGACTGCTAGCCAGTTTCTCCGCTTGCTTCTCCCTTCAGTATGCTTTGGCTAGCCGAGCGTGGTGGTCGTCGGCTG
The DNA here is from genome assembly GCF_035046485.1 of Aedes albopictus. Classification (NCBI taxonomy): domain Eukaryota; kingdom Metazoa; phylum Arthropoda; class Insecta; order Diptera; family Culicidae; genus Aedes; species Aedes albopictus. Next base: position 288,734,032 of record NC_085138.1, on the reverse strand, counting down.
TTGCCACTTGCTTCACCAGTCGTCGTCGCGTCGCCGTGCGCGGTACCAGTGGGGCCGCCAACCCTTGCGCCAACCAGACCGGATCAGCTCTGCGAAAATTTTCTTCATTCTATCTTCATCGGGCGTCCGGGCAGCGCAAGCAAACATTGGAATTAACACAATTATGGAACGCGCTTGCAGTAATACTGCAAGTAAATTAAAACAGTCCTTGAAAGGGCTACGAAAATGTCCCACGGGAGTGAATCGAATAATTTTCTCAGGAAGAAAGCCTCCTTCAGTATGTTCTGCCTAGGCATGCGCGGTGGTCATCGGCTGATGCTAGTTGTCATGGCAACGCTGTGCGCGGTACCAGTGGGGCCGCCAACCAGTTCATACCGGATCGGATCTGCGAAAACTTTCTCCATCGGGCGTCCGGGCAGCACAAGCCAACATCGGAATCAACAAAATTATGGAACGCGCTTGCAGAAATACTGCAAGTAAATTAAAACAGCCCTTGTAAGAGCTTCGAAAATGTCCCACGGGAGTGAACCGAATAATTTTCTCATAAGGAAAGCCAATCACTGTGAGCGCTGTGTGAAAATTGAACTGCGCTTTGTCGTAACATTGAGATATTCAATTCAAATGTGTGAAAACTGCGCTAGTTGATTGACAATTGGAAAACATTTTCTTCAACTCAGATGATGAAGAAATTTTCATTTTGATGAAATGTATTACTCAGTGTTGCCATATTTCAATGTGTGGAAATCTTCGCAAAATTCTTAAATGTTCTTTACAACTTTGCCGAAAAATTTATAGATTTATAGAAATTATTTGTTAAACATCATAATTGTGCTGATCGATTTGCAAAAGTTCAATGAGATAATTATTATTGGAAAGCATTTTGTGTGCACTGTGCGAAAATCTGTATGGCATCACTAATTTACACCCCTCTTTCATCTAACCAATCACTTGCGAGAGGGGAATTTGAACCTCTTTGCCGTCCAGCCGTCTAGTATATAAGTTATTGTCTTCTTCTCATCTTCCATTATTCTTTCGTGACACCTCGAGGAGAACACATCGGAGTACAGCTAGCTGGTTTCTCCGTTTGCTTTTCCCTTCAGTATGCTTCGGCAAGCCAAGCGCGATGGTTGTCGATGGTTGCGCTTTCGTGTGTTCCCTTCGCATCGTCGTCGTGCGCGGCGCTACTGGAGCCACCACCAGCCGGTTCAAACTGATGCACGGCAAAACTGATACGACACGGTAGCCTTGCTGCCCGACGACGTTTTGCACAGCATCGTCACGCAAAGCTAACGCTGCCGATCTGGATTTGGTTGTCATAATTACCGAATTTCACCTCATGTACGCAATAATTGAACAATTATTGTTCAGCATATAGATTCAAACAGCCCTTCTAAGGGCTTTGAAAATGTTTTCCACAAGAGAGAACCGAATAATTTTCCAAGAAAGACGTCGGGACACAAACTTCTACGCATCTTTCATCGTTCATTCACACCTCGAGGAAGACGCATCGGAAGACTGCTAGCCAGTTTCTCCGTTTGCTTCTCCCTTCAGTATGCTTTGGCTAGCCGGGCGCGGTGGTCGTCGGTTGTTGCTAGTCGTCTTTGCATCGTTGTGCGCGGTACCGGTGGGGATGCTAACCAGTTCACACCGGATCTGATCTCTGGTGCGGCAGGAGCAAAAACTTTCTTCATTCTGGCTTCAAAGGGCGTCCGGGCAGCTTTGCAGAAGCCAACAAAATTACACCGCTGAATAGCGCTTGCAGTAAAACAGTCCTTGTAAGGGTTACGAAAATGTCCCACGGGGGTGAAAGAATAATTTTCTAAGGACGAAAGCCCGGGACACAAGTGTCAATCACTATGGGCGCTGTGTGAAAATTGAATAGCGCTCCGTCGCAACCATGACATATTCAATACAAATTTGTTTAAACTGTGCTAGTTGATTGGCAATTTCGAAAACATTTTCTTCTTCTCACATGATGAAGAAAATTTCACTTTGATGAATGTATTACTCAGTGTTGCCATATTTCAATGTGTGTAAGTCTTCGCAAAATTCGTAAATCTCTACAATTTTGCCTAAAAATTTGCATGATTTATCGAAATTATGCAAATGTTCAATCGAAAGCATTTGGTGTGCGTTGTGAAAGTGTCGAAACCACCGAGAATTTAAAATCAACTGCATCAAGGGCGCGGCGCGGAAATTTAACCATGTTTTGTCGCATAGGAGCTCAATTTTCTGTAAAATTGATTCGAACAGTTCTTTAAAGGACCAACAATTTTCTGAAAGATGGTACGGTGAGTTTTCCGAGAAAGTTGCTACCGCCAAGAATTTGAAACCAACTACATCAAAAGCATTTTGTGGAAATCAATCCGCATCTTGTCGCAGAAAAGGCAACATTTCTCTAGTGCGAAAATTGCACTATTGCACCTTTTCATCATAACAAGTGTTTGAAAATTGAGACTATCAAACCAATTATTCTTACAAAGCCTATCATCGTCGCTGTTCTGACATTTGCTGGCAGAACAACGAAATTATTGATGACACGTGTAATATTTTTAACAAATTCTGGTTCAAACAACCCTTTTGAGGGCTTCATCAGCAGTTTTCAGAAAGAGTAAACGGCAGATTTTCTGACAAAGTGACGCTGGTGGTCACATAAGTGTCAAATCCGCCGAATTTTGCAACCTCCTACTCCTAAACTAAATGCAATAGCTTGACTTATCACCTGGCCGTGTCACCGAATCTGGCGAGTACGCTTCCTTCTTGCGTGTAGTACAGTGTATAGTTATGAAGGAATTTCTTGAGGCTTTGCTTATGCTTCAAACTTTGTAATAAATATTTCCAACACAAATCCCCAGAATCCACCAAAATCTTGTAGAATTTACCTTGTTAAAATTAACGATTTCCAAACCATTAGCCACTACAAATTCTATTATTGATCCAAAAAAATTGCATAGTATTCCTTTGTCGTTCATAACAAACTGTTTTACGTAGTTTACGTCATGCGGTTGTGTCTTGTACACACCCCTCTGATTTTTAGTAAACATCCATGCCGCACATGACTGTGTTGGAAACACACATTTTTTTTAAATTGCTCGTACGCTCACATGAGCATGTATTTTGCAATAATTTCGACATGGCAGCTCACTGGGTTTATAAACCACCTTCAAATACCGATAAATATTGATATTTTGCAAAAATGTGAGCGTACGAGTAATTTAAAAAAATGTGTGTTTCCAACACAGTCCCTGTGCGGCATGGGCGCTACTCAAAAATGAGCGTTTTTATTTTAGAGAGAAGCCACCGCCCAAGTGGCGCGATTCCCTACTTTTCCAAGCTGGAAAACTGAAGCGAGCCAATTTTGAAAAAGGAAGATAAAATCAGAAGAAAATGGATAATTTGGATACCGCCGGACTCAACAAACAGTTTTTATATTATTAGTTTTGACGGAATCTCATTTTGCTACAACTTTCTTAACCCAGTTCAATGACAGCGACAAGGATGTTACAGCGGATTCGCCGGGTAATCGGTATTGCCTGCTCCTGATTCCGGGCGACGGAGATTGTTTATTTGGGCCTATCGCGCATCAATTCTATGATATGGCTTCCAATTATGCGTCATTCATAGCGTATAGCTTGTAGTTTTGAGCTGCTGCTCTGGCAGAGATGGAGACCAATATGTACTACGAACATGTTTACCTATTCAAGTTGAAGACCTCCGGATATCGGGGATGTGAATGTTTATCTGCCATGACAAACCATTTCAACGTTATTATAATCGTACACCAAAATCGAATTTCGACCACATACAGCCTTTATCGACCTTTTTTGTTGTCCATGTATTACTGACCAATTATTATAAGAGCGGAGGAGGAGGATGCACAAGTGTGGATGAACAACCCAGTGGGAAGGAAGCGGTGTATTAAGCACGGTTGGCACCTGTCCCAGTTTATCTTCAATATACTCATGGAGGCAGTCTTGGAGTCAGTAGCTGACGAAATTTAGGGATTCAGTATGAATATTGATGGTATACCATCGCCTAATTCTGGCCCTAGGTAGTTGACGACCTGATTGCCAAGTGACTTAAGGATGTGCAAATAATCCTGGTCAAGCTGAAAGGGTATCTTGGTTACGTCGGATTACGTGAAGAAATTAAAACAAACGAATGGCTTTGTTTAGTGGCCGAAATGCCCCAGCAGTAGAAGAAACAACTGATCTGCTGCTGGGAACAACATTTACCGGCAGACTTGAAAAGCCCATAACGATTCATTCACGATGCCGGTTCGTTATTCAACATTGTCGAGAATTGTTATGGATTTTTTTTTGAAGAGTTATTGATCATCATGGCAAGTAGGACGTGTGATATATGAATCCATAATCGATCAGTTGGTATGTACATATAATATTGATACATAGAATATAAAAAAGCAAAGTATTGCGTCAAAACTAGGTTCCAACACAGGGGTTCCCAACCTTTTTGAGGTGGCGACCCCCCTTAAGAATTGTCGAAACATCTGCGGCCCAATGATTTTTTTTTAGTTTTTTGGGTACAGTGACGTGACCAGAAATTTACTGTGGGAGGGATTTTCTACGATCAATTATACTTTTTTATTCGACACTAACATTTCGTATAAATGATCATGTACATCCAATTTGAGTACCGTAATCCGGGGTAGGTATCATTGATCAGCGGGGTAACATTGATCGGCTTGACCAACCTCAGAAAATGTTCAAACAAGCATTTTACATTGAATCAGTTTCTAGTATGGAATGGTATATCGTAATCTGCTATCATTTAGCTATTAAATGACATGCAATTTATGGAAATTGAAATTCATAAACATTGAATTAAATCGATTTTTCCATAACTGTGTTTCGTAACGCAATGAGATACACTGTCAAACATTCATGCTTGGCGTGAATACTAGATATAATATGAGGTTCGAAATCACTGTATTACTTCAATATGATATCCTAGAGTTGGATTTAATAAACGAAACTTTTATGAAAACGCTATTTTTCAGTATAATATACGATTTATTAAAAGTCGGCTATCAAATCCTTAAGCCATTGCCTACCTTTAGGCGTTATTCGTGGTTTAGAGGATTTTAATCCTAAAATAACTTAAAAAGTATATAAATTGTAAGAATTTGGACAACATATTCGAAATCAGCGACCCCGAATTTAGTAAGTAAGGGTATTTTCAACACAAATGAACATTGATCACTGACATGATCAATGTTACCCCAAATCAACACAATCAAAAATTAGATTAAAAAAACTATTTAAACATGTTTTAAAGTTTTGCAATATTTTTTCGAGTAGCTTTACACATACTCAGAGGGCCAGTACTTGTTTTAAAAATATAAAACATGTAACGTTTGCTTTAACAAGAGAATTATTCAAGAAAGATAGAAAATTCTGATCAATGTTACCCCGGATTACGGTAGTTGCTGAAAAATAGCGGCGCAGCCGAACAATTTTTCTTCTGAAGACGTTTTATACTGAAAATTTGTTCCTCAAAATTAAAAATTTGTAAAATTTGCACAAAATAGAAAAAATATTTAACAATTTTTTTGGTAACATCGCGCCCCCCCCTAGACTGGCTTCACGGCCCCCAGGGGGCCGCGGACCACCGGTTGGGAACCCGTGTTCTAACAACTTGTTTCAGAGAGAAAATTATAATGATTACCTTGTAGGTATTGAAATCATGTTTATTACCAAAGAACTGGCGATAGCCTAAAGTGCTGTTTCATTGCTTTATGTTTTGGAAGATTGCAATGAGGAATGCGGAATATTTACCGTAAGCAACTGAAGTAGGTAGTTCATCAAGAGCATAATATTTTCTATCATCTTCCCCAACCATTTGAACCACTAACCACTTATTTAAATCCCCAGTTGTTAAATTTAGTGTATGTGTGCCATCACTAATCTCATGCTCCCATTTTCATCCTATTCGAAAACAAGCGAATACGGCACTGATTGACTCCGTTCTTTTTGTTTTCATGGGTGCTCACTTCTAACAAAAAATACAAAAATAAGTAACAAAACAAACAGCGCTTCAATCCTTTGTTTTTCGTGGGATGAAAATGGGAGCCACATGCTTAATAAGGGAACCAATACCCTAGTTGCTCACATTTACTTTTCGAAAAGCTTCGAAAAATATGTGCTCCAACCTAGGAGTAACAACATGAAACGATAATCAAATCTTTTCTTGTTGAGTCTGCACCACACATAAGTAGTGATCAACACTCTTTGCTGGTGCTGGTTGCCGACGACAGACAGCAAAGGTAAGAAAAAAGATCTTCGGAGTGGCCCCTGCATCGGAGAGAATTCTCCGGTTGAGCGGTATGTACACCCTTAAATGAAACAACACATCACACGAGTAACTTTCACGCAGCGACCGAAAAGACAAAAGAATTTTCACGCAGATTTGTGTAACACCGGATCAGCACATTTTTTGTGTTGATCCAGTGTTACACAAATCTGCGTGAAAATTCTTTTGTCTTTTCGGTTGCTGCGTGAAAGTTACTCGTTGCGCTGTGTACATCGAGTTCTGCGTGTACGAGAGACTCAGTCAAAAAAGAGAAAAAAGGGAACTACGGCGGAGATCGAGTATCAAACGCCCGGTGTTTATGCAACCAGCGCGGTCCACTGAGTCCCTCGCGCTGTGCACATTGAAGATCCTATAAGATTTCCGTTGGTAGAGCTGAAGAACTCGCTGCTTATTTGGGGAAGGAGATATGTCATCACAGAAACTTATACGTTTCTCCAATCAAACGAATCACTTTTAATTTTAACAACCATTCTGAATGGTGTTGCGTTTATACACTGACAGGTTCAACTATAGTTATTAGGAAAAAGCATGCAAAGCAATCAGAAAGGGCAGCAGTCTAATGAAAGCAAATAGTCCAATCTATGGACGAACGAACTCCAATAGAGGCAGCATAGATAACGAGATAATGTACGAATATGGGAAACAGGCGAAGGCTTTTTTAAGACTGTGACACTGGGCATTCAATTAAGTCGGATAGGGTTACCTAGAGCAAGGAATGATATCTAAACGTTGGTGAAACCAAATTGGTGACCTCGAAACGTGGTGGTTCGAGGGAAACTCCCTCGGTTGGCTTGCGGAGCTTTATGATGGTAACGGTTTACGGCGGAAAATTGAGAAGGGAGAAGGTGTTGAATCTGGTTTGTTTACTTACTCACCGGCAATGAATGGATTGGGACGGTAGGTGCTTTTTCGTTCCGATATAGGGAAGATTTCGACGCGAGTGCAAAGTGCAGTGATAGCAGCCAGACAGTGGCAGCAGCCGCGCAGCTGATCTGTTGGATTTTCCTCTTGGCACCTCGCTACAAATGTATTCCAGCCCGGTCGATCTAGAGGTTCTTCCTATCCATTGGTGAGGTTTATGGTGCTTTGGGTCCCTATTGGAGAGCAAGAAAGAGACAAAGTAATAATAAAACATGAAATACGAAGGCGTCAAATGGCTTTATTTCTCACGGTTCGTTTGGTGGTTTTGTCCCTATTTTTGTGCGCTATTGAGAAAGGGCGATTGGCACAGAAAGTGATCGCTAAACGGAAAAGTGTAGAAAATGTTTTTGCGGAGGTTGAGAGCATGAGTTTAATTGTGTTAAATGAACTACTGTTCCCGTAAGTCATGAAAGCCTAACGAGGTCCCCTTGGTTTACACAGGAAAGCTCTGTGACTTGTGCCATAGGTTTAGCAAATATGTACCTAGAACGTTAGATTTGGGCCCTTCATAATCGAGACAGAGAACGTTCATTCAGCTAGACCGTACTTGGAGAAAAACTGCAGTTACTTAAAAATAGGTACCGTAAAACAGTATCATTGATCACCGGGGTAACATTGATCGGCTTGACCGACCTCATGAAATGTTCAAACAAACATTTTTAATTGAATCAGTTCCTGCTCATGAATGGTATTTTGTGATCTCCTATTATTTAGCTATTGATTGACATAGAATTCATGAAAACTGAATTTCATAAACATTGAAATAAATCGATTTTTCTTCTAGATACAATATTAGGTTAGAAACCACTGTATTGCTTCAATATAATATCCTAGAGTTGGATTTCTATCTATATATATCAAGGGGTAGTCACTCTACACATTTTATTTGTGCCAACGATGCCTACCAGTGTGCACTGGTGTGCCTTTAGTGTGCCAAGGTGCTGAGGTGCCGAGGCTCCAAAATGTATTATGGTGACTGCTATAAAAAAGCGACGCCGCACTGGCATTATTTGTTCTTAGCAACCGTGAAACTTATTGTACTTAATTGTTTTTGCTTTTTCCTAAACTGGCAACGAAAATACTTTCAGGATATTTTTTTTCAAATTCGTAGAGAATTTGCTAATTGTATTGTTTTTAATTTTAGGTTAATGGCATTTAGACTTATAATGACGCAAGCACAGGATTGAACCTAACACCCGATTTTACTATTGTTCATCTCGTCCTCGCAACTTCCGTGATAAGCTTGTCTTTCAAAACTGGATTCTGTAACGAAAAAATACCTAAGATTTTCCAAAGATTTACAATGTTTTCATGGCCTAGCACTATCCAGCAGGATTCGCCAAGTGAGAATGACGGCATAAATAAAACGGCATCGCTGTAACATCCCAAAAGTTCAATCTCAGCGAGAAGGGCTGCCGGAATGGCTAACTGAATCGTTAATCCTGTAGATTAAATAATGCATTCTACAAATGGGGATGATAGAAGGAACCAGAGGGACTAACTTTCATTGCTTTCAAAGCTATCAGCTAATCACGAAAGCTGCCTTAGGTTCATTTCTGTTCTGTTCTTGCGAAAATAGAAGTCTTAACGCCATTACCCTAGAATAAGAAATAATATAATTAAAATTGATACATGCAAATAAATCAACCTGAATATTCTGATGATGACAGATAATTTATTTACTTCGGAGCTCAAAGTTTGCTGGGATCAATTTTTTATAGCATCCGTCATTATGGCATCTGTGCCACAGGTGTGCCCGGTGTGCCCAAGGGAAAATCGACCGGGAACACACCGAAAACGAGAAAGTTTGAAATTCCATTTTGCGGGGCATTTTTTTTTACAGAGCTGCATGTCAAAAAAGATAGTAGGCAGGCAGAACGACGTTTGCCAGGACAGCTAGTTGCATATAAATAAAACTGTTATGTAAGTACTTTTATTTTAATTCATTGTCTACCTTTAGGTGCTGTTCGCAGTACATCTAAAAGTAGGTACCTACATAAACTTGTAAGAATTTGAAAAACATAATCGAAATCAGTGACCCTGAACTGCATTAAAAGTTGTGTGCCACTTCAACATTGCACCAGTTGCTGAACAGCACTAATCTTTAGATGTAAACTTTAACCGATAGCGTATTTTTATTTTATTTTAATGTTGCTCACTTGTTATAAGCTTGAAATAAGAAGATCCTATGTGTTGGTTTATGATTTCATGAGATGTGTACGCTTGAAACCGTGACTAGGTTCGAAAATCGCCCATTATCGAGGTCATCTTTGAATTCTAACGAGCTTGTCTTGAACGTAACGTTGAAATACGCAATCATTTGCGGTTTCATCTTTATCTTTCTACAACATTTTTGCAGGTGACAACTGACTGCATTCCAATTCTTTAAGAGTGCCCTGTTCCACTTTACGACAAAAAATGCCTGAAATCAAAACCGTTGAATGATCATGATTATTTTTATAGTGTTGATGACATCACTGAAATGATGAAGGAATTTGTTTTGAAACAGGACGAAAATATAACATTGAAATATAAACACAAATCCAAGCAAAAGGAAGCATCAAAATTGAGGATGAAAATACGATGACTAAAACCTGAAGTCAAACAGTTGAAAACACGTTGAAACCTTGTTTCACAAGTCTGATAGATCCTGGTTTAGTACAACGGCAGCAAAATAAAACATGAAAACTGCGCGGTGCAAGGTACTCCGACGAAATGAAAAATATGACAATTATAATATTTTAGAAAATATTTTACACTATCCTCAATCAATACTATAAAAAGTGGCTTTCTAGATTAGATGTAGAAGGTTAATCCACCATCATTCTGAAATTTTCGAAGTTTAAGGCCACTGCATTACCATGAGATGAACGAGTTACCTACTTCAATATAATACCCTGGAGTTGGATTAAACAAATGGAACTTCTAGGAAAGTGCGCTTTTTCAATAAAATATACGATTTTGACGTAGGACTACGTCTTTATTTTCTATACCGGGGTACACTTTGCAAAAACCAAAAATCGACCACGTCACGAAATTATGAAAGATTTCAAACGTTAATAACTCAAAAAGTAAACGATGGATTTTTCGGATTATAGCTCGAATCGATGGGAAAACTGCACAACAATTTTCTACAATACTTGAAAGTTACTATTTTCAATCATAAACTATTGAAAAATTGAAAATTGTTGACCCATCTTTTCACTGACCAATCACGTGCAAGCAGAATTTTGGATTTTTCCTTGCGGTATAAAAGCATTCTGCTTCTTCTCATCTTCCATCAGTCTTCTTCGATGCGTCGAGGAAAACGCATCAGCGGAGCGCTCGTGGAGTATAAATTATAATCTTCTTCTCGCTTTCGCTCAGTGTTCTTCCGTGCGTCGTCGAGTGCGGTGGGGTGGGCGAGCGTTTCGCTTTCTCATTCTTCATCACACTGTCGAGCGCGGCAGACGGACGGTCCGGGGACGCTGCCAACCGAGCAGTAGCGGAGGCGGAGAAATCAAGCCACCAAATTTTCATCATCGGAGCCAGCACCATCATGAAGCAAGTCATCTCCCAAGATTTCAAGCAGATTTGATTTTGCGAAATCAAATTAAAACAGTCCTTCTAAGGGCTAGCAATCGAATTTTCCACAGGAGTTGATACCGAATTTTCAACAAGTGCCGACATTTTGAAACAAACCACTGCAAAAGCGCCGCTGGGTGTGGTAGACGCACCGCCGGCAACCGCAGTAGCGGCGGCGGTGAAATTTTCATCATCGCGCGTCATTTGCACTTCCACCATCGTTGAAGCAAGTGATCTCCAAGATTTCAAGCTGATTTGATTTTGCGAAATCAAATTTAAACAGTCCTTCTAAGGGCTAGAAATCGAATTTTTCACAGGAGTTAATACCAATTTTTCCTTGCAAGTGCCGACATTTTGAAACAAACCACTGCAAAAGCGCCGCTGGGCGCAGTAGACCCACCACCGGCAACCGAGCAGGTGGCGATGGTGGCTCATTCGCATTTTCCCACACTCTTAGAAAAAATCATGTAAATTTAAATCCACTTGGATGCACATAAAAGGAGCGGCCCGTTTGACACAAAGTTACGTCTTCTATCACAAATAAAATCGAGCCAGCAATCGCTAGAGCCGAAGCGAGAAATAAAACATATGTAAGTAAAATAATGAACTGGATTCGAACTCTGGTCCGCTGATTGAGAGGCACGTACTATACCTCTCGGCTGTATCACCGAGTTGTGAGACAAACGATAAATGTAAAACTGCTTCTACCTATCTGGTCAGATCGGTTTGTTGACATCTTGTGCAACCAACTCGAACTTACATGAAGGATGTAAAATTGAGTCAAATTTGCCATTCAGTCATGAAATGTTTACGTACGTTAATGATTTACGTCACGTGTAAATTCCTAATTTTTTAAGAGTGCAGTGCGGCAGATTCTGAATTTTCTGCAAGAGTTATTACCTAATTCTCCTAGAATTAGGTGTCGACATTTCGAAACCAACTACTACGAAGGCACCGTGCGGAAATTAATGGTTAACTCTTAAGTGAAATCTCTATCTTCTTCTTCTTTATGGCACGACGTCCCCACTGGGACTTGGCCTGCCTCGCTTCAACTTAGTGTTCTTTGAGAACTTCCGCAGTTATTAATTGAAGGGCTTTCTTTGCCTGTCATCGCATGAATTTGTATATTGTGAGGCAAGCACAATGATACACCATGCCCAGGGAGTCGAGAAAGTTTCCCCGACCGGAACGGGAATCGAACCCGCCGTCTCCGGATTGGCGATCCATAGCCTTAACCACTAGGCTAACTGGAGACCCCGAAATCTCTATCGGTAGTTCTGAAAAGGACTGAATGGTTAATTGGTAGTAGACTTGGCATCAGTTTTGGAAAATTGATGTCCATTGCTTTTCTCTTGCCGATCGGATTCTAACTAACTCTTCTGCCTATTCACCAACCAATGTGCCCTTCTCGCCGAACGCCGTTCTTCAGGCTCTTCTTGACGAACCGTGCTAGTATCGCGTTTATAGTTGTTATATGTAGTGAAATCCAATTTGAACAGTTACCGAATTGAAAACACGTAAATTCCAACATTTCAAAACCTACTAGTACAAAGCCGCCGTGCAGAAATTAATGATTAACTCTTGAGAGAAATTTCTATCGGTAGTCCTGAAAAGGACTGAATGGTAAATTGGTAGAGGACATGGCAGCAGTCTTGTGAAATTTACGGCCATGGCAAAATTGTTTGAAATGCTTATGGAAGGAGTAAGGAACATTAAAGAGTAATTTGCAGCAACAAACCTCCGTCGTAAGGAACTTATGCAATTCTAGGATATAATATCCCTTCTACAAGAATCATCACACTACTGAATCCAAATCATCGTGGTCCTACGTCACCCTTTCGTACAACCCCTAGGGTTATACCCTTGTAGTTTTTTAAAAGAAGGCATTAAATCTCCTGAGCCATTGCCTACCTTTAGGCGTTATTAGCAGTTTAGAGGATTTTAATCTTTAAATAACTTAAAAAGTACATAACTTGTAAGAATTTGGACAACATATTCGAAATCAGCGACCCCGAATTTATAAGCTTAGGATATTTTCAACACAGCCAAACATTGATCACTGACATGATCAATGATACCCCAAATCAACAAAATCAAAAATCAGATTAAGAAGTCTATTTAAACATGTTTTAAAATTTTACGATACTTTTTCGAGTAGCTTAACACACACTCAGAGGGCCAGTACTTGTTTTAAAAATATAAAACATGTAACGTATGCTTTTATAAGAAAATTATTCAAGAAATTTCGAAAATTCTGATCAATGTTACCTCGGATTACGGTATCCAGAAATCGCAGAACTCCGCGCCTAAGAGCTGCCTAAGAGCTAGAATGAGGATGCAAAGAGCTCACACCGATGAGTGTAGAATGGAATAGAATGGAGCGTCGGTAATGGGGGGTTTAACACCCAAACCACCCCCTCCCCCTCTTGTGCACGGGCTTGCCTTGGGATGTATGATGCCTACAGAGTAGTCATGGCCAAAACGAAGGCGTCAGCACCCCCAGAACGCTCTCCCGAGATAATGCAGAAGATCGTGAAAACGCTGTTCTCAACCCACGATAGAAAAAAAAAACATGGGCCATCGCCCTCTATGGCCAAACCAGCCATAGCGAGGCCACACCGGTGACGAACGACGATCTATTGCGATAGTGCAGTCGCATAAATTGAACAAGCCTCCGGGTCCAGACGGTATCCCGACAGTATCAATCGAGACGGCCATCGAGCCCTAACATGCTCAGAATGGCTATGCAGATGTGCCTACTAGACAGAAGCGAATTTCCGGAGAGATGGAAAAGCCAAAGATAGGTTCTACTGCCCAAACCCGGGAAGTCACCTTACGACCCGTCGGTACACAGACCTAAAAGCCTTCTGGACACTGGATGAAAACTGTTGGAACGGATCATTCTGTCGAGGCTGATGGTCTATACCGAGAAACCCGATCACTGTCGTCATTTAACCAGTTCGGCTTCCGGAGAAGTCTAACGACGGTGGACTCTATTAGGGCTGTAACCAAAACGGCCGAAATATCGCTCCAAAAGAAGCGAACTGCGATCCGTTACTGCGCGGTCGTCACGCCGAACGTACAGAATACGTTCAACAGCGTCAGCTGGGTCACCATCAAGTGTGCCATGTACCGCCTAGGACTCCCAGTTAGCTTATACCAGATAGTGGAGAGCTACTTCCATAGGGTGCTAATCTATGACACCGAAGAAGGCGTGAAGAACTACAACATAACCGCGGGGGTTCATCAGGGCTCCATCCTGGGCCCGCTACTACGGAAAGCGGCGTATGATGGCGTATTTAGACTCAAACTTCCACCGGACGTAAAGCTAGTCGGCTGTGCCGATGATATTACCCTCGTGGTATACGGCGAGTCGATAGAGGAAGTGGAAAAGACAGCAACGCACGCAATTCCCATAGTGGAGAACTGGATGAGGTCGAGACAGTTTGCACTCACGCAGCACAAAACGGAGGTGGTGGTGGCTAACAACAGGCAGTGGTCATCAAAGGCGGGTGCATGATTAACTCTAAGCGCTGCTCACTGAAGCAGTTGGGGGTCATGACCGACGATAAGCTGAAATTGGGAAGCAACGTAGAAGATGCCTGCAAAAGGGCAAGCATAGCGATAATGGCATTGTCAAAGATAATATTAAATAGCTCGGCAATAGTCTCGAGTAAGCGTAAGCCGCTCGCGACGGTAGCGGTCTCCACGGTAGCAGTATGTCGCCGCTGCATGGTTGAATGCGGTAGTGATCAATCTAAACGTGAAGCGTAAATTTCTGTCAGGCCATGTGTGCTTTATCTGGCAAAAACCTGCACAGATTCGGACATGCAGGCTCCCTTGCATATCCAGAATGCGCAGACTTCGTCGAGACCGCAGAGTATGTGCTTTTTGAATGCTCACGCTTCGTAGAGCAATGGTTAAGTATTGAGGAGATATGCGGTAGAGATATGTATCACTCCGGACAACATTGTAGGAAGGATGTGTATGGGGGCGGACAAGTGAACTACAGAGAAAATGACGGGCCGTCCAACAACATGTTGCGTTGGCCCTCCTTCCCATCTGGGAGCTTGAGTCCAACGGGTAGTATACAGTACTAGCCAAGACTCAAGCTTTCAGGGGAGAGAGGACAACTTAAGAGCGCTTATGTACGCTCGAGAATAACTTTTTAGTGGGCCGATCCCCACATAACCTGAGGAACCACCTCTTGGGTATCTGATCAGCAGATTTTATCATTCTATATGAAAAGCCCCTCATGCACTAACACCAGTTTATTCCCTTCAAACCACCTAACTCCTCACATCCCTTGTAAACCCTTACATCACCTCCGCCTTCAACCACCTTTAACTTTTTAGGATCCCCTTCTTCAACCCTTCAAAAACCCCGAAAACCCTTCCCCAGAAATCCCCTTTTATCCTTTTAGGGAGAGTTCCCTTTTCCCCTAAGTGCATGAGAAAGTCGAAAACCATGTTCGCAGATCCGTGTAAAAGTACGTGTAAAAACCGTGTAAAAACATAGTATAGTTACATTCGCCCCCTGTTGCATACGTGCACAATGAACATTCTAAGGACACGCCAAGAAAAAGTTTCACAAAAATAAGCTTTTTTGGAACAGCACAAAACTGTATTAAACAAATTGTTGGCGCTAGCGCCTGATCGAAACCTTAATTTGAACCCGGACATACCATGCTTAGGATATTTCCCACTATGACTGCATGGACCGTTCATGATTAACAAAATTTTTAATCATGATTAATCATTGATGATTAAAATTCCAATTTTGATGATTATTGATTATGATTAATGATTAATTTGATTTTCAGGGTGATTAAAGATTATGATTAATGATTAAAATTGGTTTTATCTGTGATTATTGATTATGATTATTGATTAAAAATGGCTCATTGATTAAAAATCATGATTAATCATGATTAATCAATCACAAAAAAAACTGGAAATCTCGGATACTTATTCAAAACGACGTATCAACATAGGATTTGCGTGTATTATACGTCGTTTTGATAAAGTATCCGAGAAACATTTAAAATATATTTATTGTTTAACATGTTTTTAAAGTTTCAAAAGTAAGAGGTAACTCTGTCCGGGAGATTTTTTAAAAAATAATCATACATTATATTATTTAGAACAGCATTTGAACCAATTTAAATGGGATCATATATTTTATAAGATGAATCATTTTTGGTGATGAATGATTAATGATTGATTATTATTTTTTCTTATGATTATGATTACTGATTAATGATTAGATTTCAAAAACAGTGTGATTAAGATTAATGATTATTGATTAAATGAGATGTTTTTGTGATTATGATTAATGATTTTGATTAATCTTAATCATTAATCATGATTAAATTTATGATTAATCATTAACGCTCTGGACCAAGGTTTATTTCACCTACATGCCTCAACCAATTGGAGCAAGAAAAGAATTAAGCCTTATTTCTGTAAATCTAACGGTTTAAACAAATCGGCGAAGGGCAGCTAAAACAGCCTTTTCG